>NC_056725.1:697128577-697428577 GCF_019279795.1 Protopterus annectens | reverse complement strand
CAGTAGATAAGCCAAAGGGCAGTGCAGAGAAAGTACAGTTGTGTACCTACCACAAATGTAGATGTTCGAGTGTATTCACTGTTGCAGTCATTACTTTTGGGTTATCCTGCTGGCAGGCTACCCGCAGTCGGCCTGAATTCCAAAGTCTTGGTCCGGCATCAGTTGCTGTCGCCTCTTCCCTGACGTCAGTGCACCAGGGGTATAAAAGATGCAGCTGACACCATTTTCTTCAGTTTTTCTTACCCCAGATGTCAGGTGCCCCCAAAAGGGTAGGCTAAGTAAAGTATGCCAATAAACATGTATGCACTAAAGTAAACATTTCCTTCATCTACAAGCAAATACACCACATAGGTTGCATAGAATAGAGAAGTACAGATAAGACCCAGCAAAAAAAGGGGGGATGGTGAGAGGGTAACCTGGACTGCAACAGTGAATACATTCGAACATCTACATTTATGGTAGGTACACAACTACACTATGTTCATCGTGTTTCACTGTTGCAGTCATTACTCTTGGGTTGAATCCCAAAGCCGAGGATGGGTGGCTGGCTGTGCTAAATAGGATTAGGAGAGGCTATGAGGCCCTGCAGAACTGCAGTGGCAATGCCTGCTCTGGATTTGGAGTTCAGTGCACACTTTTACAAAGCACTACCACTTACCTCTCTACTCTAAGTTGCAGCCTCTAAGATGTCTTTGGTTGGTACTCCTCTGAGGAAGGCTGCTGAAGTGGCTGCTGCTCTGGTTGAATGTGGCCTAATGCCTTTAGGCACTGATTTGCCATGCTGTGAGTAGCAGAAACGAATGCAATGGCCTAACCATTTTGAAATAGTCTGTTTTGAGATAGCCTTTCCTTGTGATCCTGCAGCATATGCCACTAAAAGTTGCTCAGTCTTTCGGAAAGCTTTAGCTCTGTCCAAGTAGAAGCGTAGCTGTCTGTGTATGTCCAAAGAATGCAGAAGTCTCTCACCCTTGTTCTGTGGGTTTGGATAAAAGGTAGGCAAGAGAATGGTTTGGTTAAGGGCCACACTGGACACCACCTTAGGCATAAATGCCGGGTTCGTCCTCAGAGAAACCCTGTCTGGATGGAAAATGATAAAAGGTTCCACACCCATGAGTGCCTGCAACTCCAAGACTGGTCTTACAGAGGTTATTGCTAGGAGCAGAGCTGTTTTCCAGGATAAAAATGTTATATCAGCTGTTGAGGCTGGTTCAAAAGGAGGCAGTGTGAGTTTTTCCAAGACATAATTGAGGTCCCATGCAGGTCTTATGTTTTTGGCTCCTCTGAGTTACTGCCTTATTAAAGGATGAGAAAAGATAGGTGGTTCCGTATTGTAATGGGCTGAAATGGCAGAGGCATGAATCTTAATTGATGAAAAGGATAGGCCTTTGTCCAGCATCTCAGTTAAGCATTGTAAAATCTGAGGAATATTTGGTACAAACGTGCCAATTCCTTGTGCCTGGTTCCAAGCACAGAATCTCTTCCATTTTTCTGCATAAGATTTTCTGGTACTGGGCCTCCTGGCCTCCAAAATAACATCCATGACAGCTTTGGAGAGAGGAGTGTTGTGAATGGCTACATTATCTACCATGTTGCCAGATTTAAGGTCCTGAGTTGGCTGTGCAGGATCTCATTGCTTTGTTGGGTCAGTAAGTGAGAAATTTGAGGCAATGTCCAGGCTGGACCTTGAGACAAGTTCTTTAGGAATGGGTACCAGTGCATGGGTACCAGTGCTGGCGTGGCCAGTCTGGGGCAATCAGTATCATTTTTGCCTTCTCTTGTCTGTCCTTTAGGAGTACCTTTGGGAGGAGAGGCAGTGGAGGAAAGGCATATACTGTTAGGTTTTTCCAGCTGAAGGATAAGGCATCCACTTTCCATGCTTTCTTGTGATAAGTCCTTGTGCAGAATTCTCTGTAGTTGGCAGTTGTGAGGGGAGGCAAATAGATCTTTGTCTGGGCATCCCCATTTCCTTGTTATCATGCTGAAGACTTGTGGATCCAGTTTCCACTCGTGGGGATCGATGAGGTTTCTGCTTAGTTTGTCTGCCAGAGTATTTATTTTTCCCGGCAGGAATTGTGCTTGCATGTGAACTTGATAAGTCAATGCTGTGTCCCACAAAGTCATGGCTTGTCTGCAGAGGGGGTAGGAATGTGTGCCTCCCTGCTTGTTTATGTAGCACATGACTGTAGTAATGTCTGTCTTTATCAGTAGTTGTCCTAGATAAGGTAGATCCTTGAAAGCTGTCAGGGCATTCTGAACAGCTAACATCTCTTTTTGATTGATATGAAGATGCATCTGGCTTGTGGGCCATGTGCCCTGAATACATTTTCCTGCCATGTGGGCCCCCCCGGCATAATCTGATGCATCCGTTGTTAATGTCTGCCTGGCTGTGGGTATAAAGTGAATGGCTGTCCCTTGTTGTGGTGACAGGCCTGTGCCTACCATCGAAACCCCTGTTACAGGCAGGGAATGAGGGTAATTAATGTTTCCAGGCTGTGGCAATGTTGAGACCAAACACTTTTTAGATACCATTGTAGTTTCCTCATATGCAGTCTTGCATGTGGAATTAGCAGAATGCAGGATGCCATGAAGCCCAAAGCCTGCAGAATTTTTCTTGCAGATAACTGGGTCTTTGTTGCCAACATTCTGAAGTATGAAGTCAGTTGCCTTTGTTTGTCTGGCGTGAGATAAGCCATCTGGGCAGTTGTATTTAAGCTTGCACCCACAAATATTATCTCTTGAGAGGGTACTAGTTTTGATTTCTTTTCGTTTACTGTGTACCTTAGGCAAATTAGTAATCTTTTTACAAACGCCAGATGCTTTAGTAGAATATCCTTGTTTTCTGCTTGAATAAGGTAGTCGTCCAAGTAAGGATATATCTGAATTCCTCTTTGTCTGCAAAATGCAATTACTGGTGCCAGGCATTTTGTGAAGACCCTGGGCGCAGTAGATAAGCCAAAGGGCAATGCAGAGAATTGGTAGTGCATTGAGCCAGCTATGAATCTGAGGTATCTTCTGCAAGATTGTCGGACTGGGACATGCAGGTATGCCTCTTTGAGGTCCAAAGTTATAAGCCAAGCCTTGTTGCCCTGCATGGGCAGTAGCTGCTACAGAGTCAACATTTTGAATTTTGGAACGTCCAGAAATGTGTTTAGAATAGATAGGTCCAGTATTGGTCTCCAGGCTTTGTCCTTTTTGGGTACCAAGAAAAGTCTCGAGTAAAATCCTTGTCCCTGCTCTTGTTGTGGTACTCGCTGAATGGCCCTCATGTCCATGAGAGATGAAACTTGCATTTGTGCCTCTGCCCATTGATTGCGTGGCAGGTCTGGCATACCTTTTGCCCTTGGCAGGGTGTCAAAGTGGAACCTGTAGCCCTGAGACACTATGTTTAAGACCCATTTGTCCTGGGTGATCATGTGCTAATTTTGGGCAAAAAGTGCTAGTTTTCCCCCTAAGGGGGCTGCCAAAAGATAAGTGCTTGGTTCTGGCAGAGGAAAGTCATTGGGACTGTTTCCTGTATGGCTGCAATTTGTCTTGTCCGCTTTTGGAGGTAGAAGCACCCCATTGTTTAGGTCTGTATGAGCCTTGGGGCTGGGATCTGCCTCTGGGGTGTCTGTATCTGCCTCTTTGTGGCCTGTCTGACACTGGAAAGGACCAATTCTTAGTAGGCCAGTTCCTGCTAAATCTGGGTGGCTGCACCTGTAAGAAATCCTTAACTGTCTGCATAGATTTCACTTTGTCCTCCATTTTCTTCAACACCTCTTCTGCTTTAACACCAAACAAAGTATCATGCTGTAATGGAGCATCTAATAATTTTGCTTTAACATGATCAGGCAGATTCTGTTCCTTTAACCAAGCATGTTGCCTAATGACAGAACCCGTAAAGTACAGTTTTGTACCTACCATAAATGTAGATGTCCGAACTGGATAGCATCTGCAGTCATAACAACTGGGTTGTCCTGTCGTCAGGCAGCCCTTCGGTCGGCCGGATTCCAAAGTCGGGTCCGCTTCGCTGATGTCGCACTTCACCCGACGTCATCTCTGCTGGTCTTCGGTATAAAGGCATCAGCCGACGCCATTTTCCTCAGTGTTTCTTGCCCCAGATGCCAGTTGCCCTCTTGGAAGGCTAAATTTTGGGTAAATGCCAATGTTTCCAAAAGATAGAAGGCAAACACAAAAATAAGCATGTATGTACATGTATACAAACAAATACACCATAAGAGACTCCCCCCAGCTAGCTATTAGGAGGGTAAATACCCTAGGAGTACCACAGAGGGAAGGAGGGAGGTAATCCTGACTGCAGATGCTATCCAGTTCGGACATCTACATTTATGGTAGGTACAAAACTGTACTATGTCCTTCATGGATGCATCTGCAGTCATAACAACTGGGTAGAATACCATAGCCAACTAGGGAGGAGGAAGAATAGATTATGGTGTGGTTAGGATCCCTTGCAGTACAGCAGTGGCAAACCCTGCTCGGGATCTGGAATACAGAGGTAAATTATAATGCTTGGCAAATGTATGCACGGAGGTCCAAGTAGCCGCCTCAATAATGTCCTTGGTTGCCACTCCTCGTAAGAAGGCTGTGGTAGTGGCTGTTGCCCTTGTAGAATGAGGCCTTATGTTCTGTGGAATTGGTTTTCCATGAAAGGAGTAACAGAATCGTATGCAATTTCCTATCCATTTGGAGATTGTCTGTTTGGAAATCGCTTTTCCTTCCCTTCCTGTTGCATAGGCTACAAACAGCTGGTCAGTTTTTCTGTTACTTTTTGTTCTGTCCAGGTAGTAGCGTAGCTGTCTATGTACATCCAAGGTATGCAGCATTCTTTCCCTCTGTTTTGTGGGTTTGGGAAGAAGGTAGGTAGGTGGATTGCCTGGTTTAAAGACACTCTGGATACCACCTTAGGCATAAATGTAGGATTAGTCCTCATGGACACTCTATCTTGGTGGAAGATTAGGAAGGGTTGTACTGCCATTAGGGCCTGAAGTTCAGAAACCCTTCTTGCTGAGGTTATTGCCAGTAGGAAAGCAGTTTTCCACGATAGATGCTGCAGGTCTGCTGTTGCTGCTGGTTCAAAAGGTGCAGTGTCAACTTTTCCAGCACAAAGTTCAAATCCCAAGCTGGCAATGGTGGTTTCCTAGGAGGTTTTACATTCTTGATCCCTCTGAGGAACTGCCTGAGTAAAGGATGTGAAAAGACAGGTGGATCAAAGCTGTATTCTGCTGAAATAGCTGATGCATGTATCTTGATGGAGGAATAGGACAGGCCTGTATGTAGAAGCTCTGCCAAATACTCCAGAATGTTAGCAATGTCTATAATCGACACATCTTTTCCTCTTTCAGCACTCCAAATGACAAACCTTTTCCATTTTCCTGCATAGTTCTTTCTTGTTGAAGGTCTGCGGGCTTCAAGGATAATGTCTTTAACCCTTTGGGAAAGCTCTGGATTAGTTGCTGCTATGTGATGTTCCATGCAGTCAGTTGCAACGTTTTTAGGTTTGGATGCATGATGCTGTAGTTGTTCTGAGTTAACATCAAAGGCATCAGGGGTATTGACCACATTTTGTCCCGAGACATGCTCCTCAGCAATGGGTACCAGTGTTGTCTTGGCCAGTTTGGAGCTATCAGGGTTATCCTTGGGCGTTCCTCCTTGATTTTTAGTAATACCTTGTGTATCAAGGGAAGAGGTGGGAATGCATATGCTGTCAGGCCTTTCCAGCTGAAGGAGAGCGAGTCCACTTTCCATGCAAGTGGGTGGAATGTCCTTGTGCAGAATTTTTTGAGCTGGTGATTGAGAGGGGGAGCGAATAGATCTATCTGTGGCATTCGCCATTTCTTTGAGATGGCCTTGAAGATGTCCGGGTGTAGCATCCATTCGTGAGCATCCGAGGTGGTTCTGCTTAACATGTCTGCTAGAGTATTCTCCTTTCCTGGTACGAATATTGCCTGTAACTGGATGTTGTAGCTGAGCGCCAGGTTCCAAAGGTACAAAGTCATTCTGCATAGGGGGTATGAATGAGTGCCTCCCTGTTTGTTGATGTACCACATGACTGTGGTGTTGTCTGTCCTTATCATCAAATGTCCTGCTTTGAGGAATGGTCTGAATTTTTGGATTGCCAGTTTTACTGCCAGCATTTCTTTTAGGTTGATGTGCAGATGGAGCTGGTCCTGTGTCCACAATCCTTGTACGCATTTGTCCAGCATGTGAGCCCCCCATCCTAGGTCTGAGGCGTCTGTTGTGATGGTTTGGCTTGCTTGATAGTTGTGAAAGGGTAGGCCTGGATTTGACTGGCATGCTTGAGCCCACCATAGGAACTCCTGTTTTAGGCATGGGATTAGAGGAATTTCTGCTTCTAGGCTGTGCCTGTGTTGGGACCATAAATTCTTTAGGTACCACTGTAGTTTTCTCATATGTAGTCTGGCATGTGGAACCAAGATTATGCAGGATGCCATGAAGCCCAAGGCCTGTAGAACTTTTCTTGCTGTTAGCTTGTTCTGTTTTGTTAGTGCCAAGAAGTAAAGAGGGTGTTCTTTTGTTTTTCTGCAGTTAGGAATGCCATTTGTTTTACTGTGTCCAATTCCGCCCAAGAATGTCCTTGTTTGGGATGGTATCAGCCTTGACTTTTGTAAATTGACTGTGTATCCCAGTGCTTGTAGCAAGTAAATGACCCTTTGTAAATCTGTTGTCAGCTTGCTTTTGTTCTCCCCCTGTAGCACTCAGTCGTCCAGGTATGGATAAATTTGGATTCCCTGTAGTCTGCAGTGGCGATTACTGATGCCAGGCATTTTGTGAATACTCTGGGCAGTAGATAAGCCAAAGGGCAATGCTGAGAATTGATAGTGCTCTGATCCTGCAAGAAATCTGAGGTATCTTCTACAAATTGGTCGTATGGGGACGTGCAGGTATGCCTCCTTGAGATCTAGAGTTACCAGCCAGCACTCCTTGCCCAGCATGGGAAGAAGTTGCTGGAGGGTCAGCATTTTGAATTTTGGGACAATGATGTATGTATTTAAGATGGACAGGTCGAGAATAGGTCTCCAGCTTTTTCCTTTCTTGGAACTAGGAATAGTCTGGAGTAGAATCCTTTGCCTTGTTCTGTTATTGGCACTCTTTCCACAGCTCTCATCTTTGTTAGTTGCATTATCTGCTGTAGAGCTTCTGTTTTTGATTTGGAGGCAGGTTTGGCATTCCTCTTTGACTGGTAAAGTGTGGAAGTGGAACCGGTATCCTTGGTCTATGGTTTGCAGAATCCACTTGTCTTTTGTGATATAGTGCCAGTTCTTCAAAATAAGGTTAATTTTCCGCCTAATGGTGCTGCTATTTGTTCCCTGGTAGGCGGAGTTAGAATCAAGTCACTGTGCTGTTGTAGTGGCAGTGGCTGTGTCTGTGCCTCTGTTATTACCTTGCCACTGTCGTCCTCTGTAGGCACCCCTCTGGATTGATTTCTGCCTCTGGGACGCCTATTCCTGCCCCTTTGGGATCTTGTCAAGCCGCGAAAGGACCAATTTTTGGCAGGCCAGTTCCTGCTAAACCTTGGGGTTGAACCTGCAAGAAATCTTTAACCGCTTGTACAGATTTTGCCTTTTCTTCCATTTTCTTCATTACCTGCTGGGCAGGTGTACCAAACAAACTGGCCTTATCCATAGGTGCATCTAATAACTTAGCTTTAACATGATCCGTAAGACCTGTTCCTTCAGCCATGCATGTCTTCTTATCACTGTGCCAGTCATGGCTGATCTAAATGAAGCCTCCAGTGCATCATAGCCACATTTTAAGGAATGGTTACTAACCTGTTGTATGTTATTTACCATTTCTAATATATATTTCTTATCTATAGAGTCATCAGAGGATAGCTTTTTAGTTAACTGATCAAGCATAAACTCTTGGTATTGTATCATGTGAAACTGGCAATTTAAAGCTCTAGCTGAGAGAGTAGCGGAGGTGTAAACCTTTTTGCCCCATCTGTCTAAAGACCTGGCTTCCCTTTGAGAAGGAATAGGGTTTTTTGCTGTGGTCGAGCCTACTGCCTTAGGCCCCTGGGATATAGTTTCGGGGTCTGCAAGTGGGGCCTTGTATAAGTGGTGATGAGTGTCTGGAACCCTGTAAAATCTGTCTGGTTTGGCAGGGGCTGGAGGTAAGGAATCTGGTGCAGTGCAGACATCATTAAATGCATCGTCCACAACAGAGAGGACAGGAGGTATAGCTAAAGGCCTGTGTTGTGGGAGGTGCAGAAAAGTCCTAAGTCTTTTTCTGGAATCTGAGAAATCCTGTTCCTGCCATTGGAATTGTTCTCATGGCATGTAAGGTTTCCCCAAAGGAGAATTCTTCTGGTGGAGAAGCAGCTGGAATGGATTCTTCAGCATCTGAGTCTTCATAATTGGAGAAATGAGCCTCTGGCTGGTCTGTAATATCTGAGTCCTCCACGGAATCATCAGAGGACACAGGCTCGGGGGGCTCTGCTCTAGGTCTCTTTTCTGGGGGCTGAGAGGCCCTGTCTGGGTGAGATTGAGATCCCCTAATTAAGGATATTAAATCTTCTGCCAGAGTAAGCATTTGTGAACTAGAAGTGGGCCTAGTTGAGGGGGGCTTAACAGGCACTGATTTAGTAGATTTGGCTGCTTTAGCCCTGGTAAAGGCCTTAATAGACATGGCTGCAGGAGGCCTAGCAGCACCACGTGCTGGGGTAGAGACATCCAAAGGGATGGTGTCTGATAAGTCACTAGTAACCACTGTAGGTAAGATTTCTGAGGCCGATTCAAGTAAGGTAGCAGGAGCCTCAGTAGTAGTCATTGATTCAGCTGTGCTTTGATCAGTTTTCTCGGTTTCGGCCGAAACTGAGACACTCGCGGTTTGCTTAACCATGGTTTCGGCCGAAACCGCGGACCGCGAGTGTCGGTCTTTTTCTTTGCGTTTTTTAACAATCTGGGTAGTCACGTAATGTACGCAAAATCTGAGCCGAAAAACTGTTCAGCAAACTCCGACCGACGCCTAAGCATTCGTCGGTTGAATGAGGCACAGGCTGAACAGGCTGCTACGTCGTGGTCTGGGCCTAAACAAGGCAAACAGTAAGAGTGGAAATCTTTATGAGGTATTTGTTTCCCACAAGTTAAACAGTTATTGACTTTTTCTGACATCGGCTGAGGCAAGAAAGAGTCCCCAACGGGGTACTTAGCTTTTAGAAGTCTTCGAAGTAGTATTCGGAAGTAGTAATCTCTGGATCTGACCGACCGGCACTTGCGAACAGCTTCTGCTTCGGGCGCCACACGGCAAGAAAGACTGAGGAAAATGGCGTCGGCTGATGCCTTTATACCCGAAGACCAGCAGAGATGACGTCGGGTGAAGTGCGACATCAGCCGAAGCCGGACCCGGACTTTGGAATCCGGCCGACCGAAGGGCTGCCTGACGACAGGACAACCCAGTTGTTATGACTGCAGATGCATCCATGAAGGACATCAGCGGCCCTGCAAGAGGCCTCCAGAGAATCAAAACCACATTGCAAAGTATGCTTTCCCACTTCTTCAGTTGCATGCAATAAATCCTGCATTTCATTGTTTTCTGCACATTTAGAATTTGTTAACATTTTCTGTTTAAGCAGTGACAATAAGTATTGCTGATATTTAAGCATATGAAATTCACAATTTAAAGCCCTCACAGCCAAGGTAGCAGAAGTGTAAATCTTTTTCCCCCATCTGTCCAGTGCCCTTGAATCCCTATCAGAGGGGACAGGTTTTTTTTTGCAGTGGAAGCCTTGACCCCTTTGGGATCCTGAGAAATAGTTTCTGGGTTAGCAACAGCATTTTTATAAAGAAATGTATGTGAATCTGAAACCCTGTAGTATCTGTCTGGCTTAACAGGTGCAGGGGGTACAGAATCAGGGGACAGGCCAGACTCTGAAAATACATCATCTACAATGTCTAAAACAGGAGGGATAGCAAGAGGCCTGTGCTGAGGTAGTAAAAGAAAATCTCTAGGCCTTTTCTTAGATTCTGAGTAGTCTTGGCTCTCCCAGTGGAAGTGCTCTCTCATGGTATGCAGGGTTTCCCCAAAAGAATAATCCTCAAGGGGGGAAGCTGAAGGGATAGATTCTTCATCATCGGAATCCTCATAGGGAGGGAGAGAGTATTCTTGGTCAGAAGAGGAGTCAGAAGAAATGGAAACCTGATCTGAAGATTCATATTCTGTCTCTTGCCTAGGCCTCTTCTCAGGGGTGGGATGGGAACCCCTGATCAAAGTAAAAAGGTCTTCAGCCATTTTGAGCTAATGTTTTTTAGGCATGGAGGCCTGTCCATGGGCTAGCTGCACTTGTTTCTTTGTCTTTAGTGGTGCTTTAGTCTTTGCCGTTGAAGCTATAGTCGGTTTTATATATAACTGTGTAGGTCTGAAAACACCCTCAGAAGCCGTTGCCTGCTCAGCAGCTCCGGACCCATCTGAGGGAATATTTTCCAAGTGTCCAATACCTTGAGTTTCCAGAGGCCTAGTCTGCTCCACGTGGGAGTCGGAAGCGGCCTACGGCTCTGAGGTAGCGGGCTTCAGGGGCTGCGAAAGCGCCTCACTGAGAACCGGCGAACCGGTGACTGGCTTAGAAGAAGCCTCGTCGTCAGTTTTGGACCTCGGATGCCTGTCCTTTTCCTTGCATTTCTTGTGAATTGCGGTAGTCGGATGGCTATCCGACGACATCGTGTAATTAAATCTTCAGCCAAAGTAATGAAATGCAAAATCGTACCAATGCTCCATGGTGCGTTGGTTAAATCTAGCACAAAATCTGCAATTAGCTACATCGTGATCAGGGCCTAGGCAAGGAATACAATAAGAATGGAAGTCCTTACAAGGTATGCTTCCCACAAGAAATACAATTGTTAACTTTTTCTGACATTGGTCTGGAGCAAGAAAAAAGTTTCCCCAATGGGGTTACTTGGCTTTAAATGAAGACTTCGGATCTGAAATTCGAACACGAAAATCTCAGCAGTCGGCCGACCGGCACTTGCAAACTGCTTCTGCTTCGGGCACCGCGGGGCAAGAAAGACTGAAGAAAATGGCGTCGGCTGCATCTATTATACACCTGGCACACTGACGTCAGGGAAGAGGCGACAGCAACCGACGCTGGACCAAGACTTTGGAATTCAGGCTGACTGCGGGTAGCCTGCCAGCAGGATAACCCAAGAGTAATGACTGCAATAGTGAAACACGATGAACATCTGGTAATGCAAGTACCCTGCTTTGAAGAGAAGGTATCTTCTGCAAGATTCCCTGACTGGGATATGCAGGTAAGCCTCTTTTAAGTCTAAATTTACCAACCAGGCATCTTTGCCTAGTATAGGAAGTAACTGTTGAAGAGTCAGCATCTTGAATTTTGGAATGTCCAGAAATGTGTTTAGAGTAGATAAATCCAGAATTGGACGCCATAATTTGTCTTTTCTGGGTACCAGGAAAAGTCTTGAATAGAAACCTTGTCCCTTTTTCTCTTCTGGTACTAGTTGAATAGCCCCCATGTTCATGAGGGACAGTACTTGTTTCTGGGCCTCTGCCCACTGATTTGGGGGAGGTCTGGCCATCCGTTTGGGATTGGCAACGTGTGGAAATGAAATCTGTATCCCTGGAATACTATATTTAAAACCCATTTGTCCTGGGTTATAAGTTGCCAGTTTCTTGCATGAAGTGCCAGTTTTCCCCCCAAAGGGGCGGCTAAAAGGTAAGTGCTTGGTAAGTGTAAAGGGAAGACATTGAGACTGCTTACCATAGGGAGGTGTCTTGTTGTTTCCAGATTTGGAGGAGGAGACACCCCATTGTTTTGTTCTGAAAGTCCCTTGTGACTGAAACCTGGAGCCTTTGGAATGTCTGGGTTTGACATGAGTGGCTCTCGAAGGAACTGGAAAGGACCAGTTCTTAGTAGGCCAGTGCCTACTAAATCCTGGAGGTTGCACTTGTAAGAAATCTTTCACAGTTTGCATAGATTTAGCTTTATCTTCCATCTTTTTTAAAACTTCTTCCGCCTTATTACCAAAGAGACAGTCCCTGTTGTAAAGGAGCATCCAACAATTTTGCTTTAACATGATCAGGCAGAGTTTGCTCTTTGAGCCAAGCATGCCTTCTTAGCACAGACCCAGTTAAAGCAGCCCTGCAAGAGGCCTCCAAAGAATCAAAACCACATTGCAAAGTATGTTTTCCAACTTGTTCAGCTGAATGCAATAGATCCTGTAAATCTTTATTTTCCACACAATCAGAAATTAACATCATTTTCTGTTTAAGCAGTCCCATGATATGCTGTTGATTTTTAAGCATATGAAATTGACAGTTTAAAGCCCTGATTTCCAAGGCTGCAGAAGTGTAAACCTTCTTACCCCATCTATCCAACGCCCTGGAATCTCTATCAGAAGGGGTAGGATTTTTAGCAGTAGAAGCCTTCATGCCCTTGGGACCCTGAAAAATGGTTTCAGGATCTGCAATAGGATTTTTGAAAAGGAATTTGTGGGAGTCAGAAACCCTGTAGTATCTGTCTGGCTTACAAGGGTCCGGAGGCAGAGAATCAGGAGCTATACTAGATTCTGAAAAAACATCATCAACAATGTCTAGAACAGGAGGTATAGCCAAAGGCCTATGCTGAGGAAGAAGAAGAAAATCCCTAAGTCTCTTTTTAGATTCAGAGAAATCCTGACTTTCCCAGTGAAAATGTTCCCTTAAGGTATGTAAAGTTTCCCCAAAAGAAAAATACTCAGGGTGAGAAGCAGAAGGAATGGAATCTTCTGCATCAGAGTCCTCATAAGTAGGTATAGACAAATCCTGTTCATTAGAAGAGTCAGAAGAAATAGAATCCTGTTCAGAAGATTCATAATCAATGTCTTGCCTAGGCCTCTTAGAAGGGGGGGGGGGGGGGGGGTTGGCTAACCCTGATCAGAGTAATTAAATCTTCAACTATTTTGATCATTTGTTTGTTAGGCATAGGGGCCTGCACATGTGGCCCAGGCATCTTTTTTGAGACATAGATTTAGATTTTGGCCTTAGTTTTGAAGATGGCGTTGGTCTAATATACAAATCTGCAGGCCAGAAAACACCAGGCATAGGGGCCTGCACATGTGGCCCAGGCGTCTTTTTTTTAGACATAGATTTAGATTTTGGCCTTAGTTTTGAAGATGGCGTTGGTCTAATATACAAATCTGTAGGCCAGAAAACACCCTCAGAAGCCGGTGCCTGCACAGCGGCTCCGGACCCATCTAAGGTAGAGACATCTGTGGGTTCCATAACTGAAGTAACTCACAGCATACCGGACTCCGAATGGGTCTCATTAGAGGCCTGAGAATCAGAAGTAGCGGGTATCAGGGGCTGCGAAAGCGCCTCACTGAGTACCGGCGAACTGGCGACTGGCTTAGGAGAAGCGTCATCAGTTCTGGACCTCAACGGCCTGTCTCTGTCTTTTTCTTTGCGTTTTTTAGGTATTCCAATAGTCGGATTGCTAACCGATGACATTTCTGGATAATTAAAGCGTGAGCCAAAATATTTAGGAGCAAAAATGTACCGACATTTAATAGTGCGTTGATTAAATTTAGCACAGAACTGACAGCAAGATACATTGTGGTCAAGGCCTAGGCAAGGAATACAGTACAAATGAAAATCCTTATGAGGTATTTGCTTCCCACAAGTAATGCAATTATTAACTTTTACTGACATCGGTAAGGAGCAAGAAAAAGTTTCCCCAACGAGGTACTTAGCTTTTTAGTTGAAGACTTCGGTTCTGAAACTCGAAAATGAAATTTCAGGAGTCTGCCGATCGGCACTTGCGAACTACTTCTGCTTCAGGCACCGTACAGCAAGAAAGACTGATGTAATGGTGTCAGCTGCATGTTTTATACCCCTGACGACCGGATGTCATGGAAGAAGGGACAGCAACCAACGCAGGACCAAAGACTTTGTTAATCAGGCCGACTGAGGGCAACCTGCCAGCAGATTACCCAAATGTAATGACTGCAACAGTGAAACACGAAGAACATCATGCATATGCACCCTGCAAAGGTGTCTCTTGCATGGAAATTAGTAGATGTATTGTGACCATAACCCACATAATTGCCATGATTAGGTCCGGAACTCTGTCTGCCCTTAGGAGATACTGATGTAGAACTACATGACTGGGAACATACAGCCTGGTGAGGTGTCACTGGGGTGGAGCTTGAGCAGCATCAGTGGCCACCTACATGAGACTTGCCACAACCAAGTATAGTGATGCCATTTCAGGAGCAATCTGATTCACCTGGGTATTCCCAGACTGTGATCAACCACATTGCATCTGGATCTTTCCATACTCAAGGAAAGCAGGGTCTGCAATGGTAGAGTTGAATTTGGTTGCTATCTGTCTCATGGATGTAACAATAGATGCAGTGTTACAAATTAATGACCCGAGTAGCACTATTTGATCCCTGTTCTGATTCTCTGTGCTACTGTACACAAGATGGGTGTCATACTTAAGGCCATATAAGTGTTACATACACATCCTCCTGAAGGTCATGTAGCATATTCACTATCTCCACAGTAGTTCCAAGTAGCATCTATCTGTGCCAAAATCACTGAGCTGCACATCCACTGTTTAATGTTACACCAAATCTGAGACAGACCTAGAGTTCTGCTAGTGCCAAAAACCGCTACACCTCTCCCATGTGTGGCACATGCACATTTCAGACTCTGCAGCTAAAATATGTTAACTATGGTGAAGATCAAAGTTAGAGGACATCTTCCAAACACTCAAGAAGATGGAAGTTCAGCAATCCCCAAAACAGGCTCTTCATATCTGGGGATAAGAGCGTGAGTCCTCCATTATTAGTCTTGTAGAAAGTGCCACTTTGTCATCTGACTGCCAGGTGCACACTGCGTCAACAGTCAGGGGTGACCTGTTGACATCAGGTATATGCTGTTCTTCTCTCTTGGAACCAACATCAGTAGAAGCTGTGAAAGCATAAAGACAAGACACGTATGGCAACACCCTACTATGTCAGATGTATAGCAGCTGACTCAGTCTGTGAATAGCATATGGATGCAGGCATACCTTGTTGTACAGGGTGTTGCAGCTGTAAACTAGAAAGACCTGAGAAACAACTATGAAGAAGTTTCTTGCTAAATATGTGCTGCATCACATGTAGTGTGCTGTACAATATGGTGACAAGAAAGCCAAATGTGAGCTAGTGCATCTCATACGGACATCTGTGCAGTGACCATCATCCCAGCTCCTAACTCCATGCCATCACTAGATATGAGGGTCTGCTCCCTCCTCCCAAGGTAAGGACAACATAAGCACCAAAAACATCTCCACATCTGTGACCAAATTCTGGGCTGTGTCTTTTGGTGTGGAAATTTCCTTAGCAATATAACATGACTTTTGGTTGTCAACCAATATCATACTGGTTACCCATCATTGAACCTGATGTAGAATGTATCATGCCCACAAACAGCAATACAGCAATGACATTTTGTATCACTGTCTGCCATACCCACTTCTGAAATACCTTATCTACATTATTTTTGGCAAATATGCACATGCAATACAAGTAAGTAGCCTGCAGTATATTCTCCTGGGTGGTGAACTTTTCCAGCTGTGGCTTCTCTCACAGATCCCTAACAAGTTTTGGGGAGAAATAGCAGCAGCATTTCTTTCTTTTTTTTGTGATCGAGTAGAAGCTAAAAATTATTGAGCCAGCTTTCAACAGATAAAAATGACTCTTGCAAGGAGATGTTGTAGAGTAATTATGTTACTAGTGTAACAGATTAATATGGAGTTATCAGCATATCGTATGAAGGATTCTTGACATTTGGCAGATTGTATGTTGCTGGTAAATATGGTAAAAAGCATTGGCTCCAGTACAGAACCTTGGGGAACACCTTTTGCGACAGGTAGGAAGGATTTGTAAGAATTAATTCATTTAACAGACTATTGGAAATGTAGCTAAAAAAAACAGTTGGTGGAATACTTTGATAGGCCAAGTGAAGAGAGTTGGTTTAGAAGAAGGCTAAGAGAAATGGTATCAAAGGCTTTGAACTGATCCAGAAACATGGCAGAAACCAGTTGGCCTTTGTCACTGGTTAGGTTAATAGTGTTGATGAAGTTAAGGAGAGCTGGGCTAATGCTATGCCTTGGTCTGAACCCATCTTATGTGGGGGTAAGGAGGTTGTTAGTTTGAGTCATTAATTAATTTCAAGGATGTTTCAAAGACAGGAGAGAATGGCGATGGGTCTAAAGTTTGACATATACTGGAGTTACTTCCCTTGTGAAGTCATAGAGTCATAGATTAGTACTAGGCTACCTGCCTTTGGGGGCCATTTTAAGCCTAGCCAATTACCCCATGTGAGAATCAAACCCTGTACCTTGTGTCTGAAAGGTAAACACCTTAACCATTGTGCCAATCTAAGATTTTTTTTCCTTAAGGCTGGGACATACAACTCCTGAATAGACCTACTTAGAAGAATGGATACCAGAAAGGAAATTGAGATGGCTGTTATTGTTAAGCAATCACCAAGAATTCCATCTGGAACAAATGTAGTCAGTTTAATTTGTTTGAGGTATTTTCTGATTATTATGACGCATACTGGTTGAAAGGTCTAGCTGTGGAGGAAACAGAAGAATGGTGGAAATCACTTTAGCTCTCAACTGCCAACTCCTCTCGTGCAGGATCACCAGTGGTTAGCAGGCCTGACTCTCAGGAGGAGGACAGAGGTCATCCTGCTGAAGAAGATCTAGGGGGCAGACTGGTGGCCTTTGTGTCTACTACTCAGGAAAGGAGTGGAGGGTCTTCTGAGAACAGCATGGAGGTGTCCATCATGGTTACACTGCAGCAACTTTAGACACTGATGTCATCTGAGGTGTGCCTATAGTTGGATCCCTGCATCATTACTGTAGATCACCTTCTGGCATGGCTACTTGTAGCTGGAAAACCATATTCATTGGGCTACAGAGGTACAGCCTGCACATGGGATCAGCCATGTAGGTAATTGTGATTCAAACCTTAGAATCTTTCCAGGCCTGGCGTCTGCCATCTACCATGTCCTATCCATAATCATGTATTCCTCTGCCTTATGACTCATTCATCATACCTTGTTTTTTTGTTCATTCCACTGTATCACCAAATGTCCATTCTTAGTCTGGAGTCCATACACTGCCCAAATTTTGTGTCTCTCTCACCACTCTCTTTCTGGGCTTTCATTTTATGTTTGTTTGTTTTTTCTATCCCTGCAATCTTCCCTTCTCTCCCTTTATCCCTTCCACAAATAATGCTCACTACTTTTCCCAGCCAACATTCATCTTCTTTTATGAGAAATTCGAGCCCCTACAAAAAAATGATTCCGTTTCCCACTGTTGTCATTCCTTTTGGTTGCCTTCCTATGTTTCCAACCGCTTCTAATTTCCCTTTTCTAGCTGTCCTTTCCCTCTTATCACCATTTTCTGATGAGCTGGGTTGACACTTTATTGTACTGGCCTTGCTATGGCCATCCGTCATTGCACTTGTAGCATATATGTGCAGCTTCAACATTTAAGGAAGTTTGCACAGCCTCAGGCTTGCTGGGAGATGTTCATAGGTTGGTATCCATGGCTTACCCAAAACTTCCTCTTCAATATTACCTCTCTTTTAATGCCAACCCCACCCCCTCCATACTGCCTACAATAATTCAACTTTAATGCAGAATCTCCTAGACGACACAAGAACCAGTAAATAAGCTGTTTGCCTTTGAATTCTGTCAAATTTATATATGTTAAATGTTAAAGACCCCCAAAATACAAAATAAGTTACTAAAGCAAAACAAACAGCATCTCCAGATGATGGAGATGTCTGGTTACCACTGTATACAAGCTCCATTCTAATTCCCTGTCATTTAGCCGATACTCTATTTTGGGAAGTGGATGAACCACAAAGTGAATGGACATCATGATTACACACAAATAAAAACAAAGTGCATAAGCTAATAATAATTGCTTAAACTAGCACAAATATAACCAAGTGTAATAACAGAAGCGTTTAGCTTGGCTGTAATCAGCATGATATGTATATGAAGATAGAGAACTGGAAGCTCCTAGTGACCATTAAACACTTGAATCTTTCATGTAGGTGCGCAAACATTAATACTCTGTCAATATATCAGGTCAGAAATAAAACATACTTCTGAACTTCTTCTGTCCAGAGGGACAATGAAAAAGGTGGGGGTTAGCACCTTCGAAGGCAAGAACATCCTAATATTGCTCTTCTGTTCTTGGAGGAGTGCTAAAATAACAGGCTCTGCATTAGTACGGATTTTCTGAAGTGACTAAAGTACATGACATCTGAAACTCGCTACTGCTTTCTTTTTTTTTTTTTTTTTTTTTTGCTGAATACTGCAAGTTTTATGAGGAAACATGAAAATATAGGGCAATGTCATGGACCTTACACATAATTAGTTGACTGCGTAGCACTATCAGAAACTTACTGCGGCATACTGACTTGAAGCAGTAGCAGCATAGTACAGTTTTGTACCTACCATAAATGTAGATGTCCGAACTGGATAGCATCTGCAGTCATAACAAATGGGTTGTCCTGTCGTCAGGCAGCCCTTCGGTCGGCCGGATTCCAAAGTCTGGGTCCGGCTTCGGCTGATGTCGCACTTCACCCGACGTCATCTCTGCTGGTCTTCGGGTATAAAGGCATCAGCCGACGCCATTTTCCTCAGTGTTTCTTGCCCCAGATGCCAGTTGCCCTCTTGGAAGGCTAAATTTTGGATAAATGCCAATGTTTCCAAAAAGTAGAAGGCAAACACAAAAAAAAGCATGTATGTACATATATACAAACAAATACACCATAAGAGACTCCCCCCTAGCTAGCTATTAGGAGGGTAAATACCCTAGGAGTACCACAGAGGGGAAGGAGGGAGGGTAATCCTGACTGCAGATGCTATCCAGTTCGGACATCTACATTTATGGTAGGTACAAAACTGTACTATGTCCTTCATGGATGCATCTGCAGTCATAACAAATGGGTAGAATACCATAGCCAAACTAGGGGAGGAGGAATAAAAATTATGGTGTAGTCAGGATCCCTTGCAGTACAGCAGTGGCAAACCCTGCTCGGGATCTAGAATATAGAGGTAAATTATAATGCTTGGCAAATGTATGCACGGAGGTCCAAGTAGCCGCCTCAACAATGTCCTTGGTTGCCACTCCTCTTAAGAAAGCTGTGGTAGTGGCTGTAGCCCTTGTAGAATGAGGTCTTATGTTCTGTGGAATTGGTTTTCCATGGTAGGAGTAACAGAATCTTATGCAATTTCCTATCCATTTGGAGATTGTCTGTTTGGAAATTGCTTTTCCTTCCCTTCCTGTTGCATAGGCTACAAAGAGCTGGTCAGTTTTTCTGTTACCTTTGGTTCTGTCCAGGTAGTAGCGTAACTGTCTATGTACATCCAAGGTATGCATTATTCTTTCACCTCTGTTTTGTGGATTGGGAAAGAAGGTAGGTAGGTGGATTGCCTGGTTTAAAGACACTCTGGATACCACCTTAGGCATAAATGTAGGATTAGTTCTCATGGACACCCTATCTTGATGAAAGATTAGGAAGGGTTGCACTGCCATTAAGGCCTGTAGTTCCGAAACCCTCCTTGTTGAAGTAATAGCCAGTAGGAAAGCAGTTTTCCATGACAGGTGTTGTAGATCTGCTGTTGCTGCTGGTTCAAACGGAGGGAGTGTCAACTTTTCTAGTACAAAATTCAAGTCCCATGCTGGTAATGGTGGTTTCCTAGGAGGTTTTACATTCTTGATCCCTCTGAGGAACTGCCTGAGTAGAGGATGTGAAAAGAGGAGGATCAAAGCTGTATTCTGCTGAAATAGCTGATGCATGTATCTTGATGGAGGAATAGGACAGGCCTGTATGTAGAAGCTCTGCCAAGTACTCCAGAATGTTAGCAATATCTATGTTCGACACATCTTTTCCTCTTTCAGTACTCCAAATGACGAACCTTTTCCATTTTCCTGCATAGTTCCTTCTTGTTGAAGGTCTGCGGGCTTCAAGGACAATGTCTTTAACCCTTTGTGAAAGGTCTGGGTTAGTTACTGCTATGTGATGTTCCAGGCAGTCAGTTGCAAGGTTTTTAGGTTTGGATGTATGATGTTGTAGTTGTTCTGAGTTAACATCAGAGGCATCAGGGGTATTGACCACATTTTCTCCCGAGACATGCTCCTCAGCAATGGGTACCAGTGTTGTCTTGGCCAGTTCGGAGCTATCAGAATTATCCTTGGACGTTCCTCTTTGATTTTCAGTGGTACCTTGTGCATCAAGGGAAGAGGTGGAAATGCATATGCTGTCAGGCCTTTCCAGCTGAAGGATAGAGAGTCCACCTTCCATGCAAGTGGGTGGAATGTCCTTGTGCAGAATTTTTTACAAATATTGCCTGTAACTGGATGTTGTAGCTGAGAGCCAGATTCCAAAGGTCCAAAGTCATTCTGCATAGGGGGTAAGAATGAGTGCCTCCCTGTTTGTTGATGTACCACATGACTGTGGTGTTGTCTGTCCTTATCATCAAATGGCCTTCTTTGAGGAATGGTCTGAATTTTAGGATTGCCAGTTTTACTGCCAGCACTTCTTTTTGGTTTATGTGCAGGTGCAGCTGGTCCTGAGTCCACAGTCCTTGTACGCATTTGTCCAGCATGTGTGCCCCCCATCCTAGGTCTGAGGCATCCGTTGTGATGGTTTGGTTTGCTCGAGAGTTGTGGAAGGGTAAGCCTGGGTTTGACTGGCATGCCCGAGCCCACCATAGGAACTCCTGTTTTAAGCATGGGATTAGTGGTATTTCTGTTTCTAAGCTGTGCCTGTGTTGAGACCATAGATTCTTTAGGTACCACTGTAACTTTCTCATATGCAGTCTGGCATGTGGGACCAAGATTATGCATGATGCCATGAAGCCCAAGGCCTGCAGAACTTTTCTTGCTGTTAGTTTGTTCTGCTTGGTTAATGCCAAGAAGTAAAGAGGAAGCTCTTTTTGTTTTTCTGCAGTTAGGAATGCCATCTGTTTTACTGTGTCCAATTCCGCGCCCAAGAAAGTCCTTGTCTGGGATGGAATCAGCCTTGACTTTTGTAAATTGACTGTGTATCCCAGGGCTTGTAGCAAGTAAATGACCCTTTGTAAATCTGTTGTCAGCTTGCTTTTGATGTCCGCTTGTAACAGGCAGTCGTCCAGGTATGGATAAATTTGGATTCCCTGTACTCTGCAGTGAGCGATTACTGATGCCAGGCATTTTGTGAATACTCTGGGCGCAGTAGATAAGCCAAAGGGCAATGCTGAGAATTGAAAATGCTCTGATCCTGCAAGAAATCTGAGGTATCTTCTGCAATTTGGTCGAATGGGGACGTGCAGGTATGCCTCCTTGAGATCTAGAGTTACCAGCCAACACTCCTTGCCCAGCATGGGAAGAAGTTGCTGTAGGGTCAGCATTTTGAATTTTGGTACAATGATGTATGTGTTTAAGATGGACAGGTCGAGAATAGGTCTCCAGTTTTTCTCTTTTCTTGGTACTAGGAAGAGTCTGGAGTAGAATCCTTTGCCCTGTTCTGTTATTGGAACTCTTTCCACAGCTCTCATCTTTATTAATTCCGCTATCTGGTGCAGGGCTTCTATTTTTTGATTTGGGGGCAGGTTTGGCATTCCTCTTTTTACTGGTAAAGTGTGGAAGTGGAACCGGTAGCCTTGGTCTATGGTTTGCAAAATCCACTTGTCTTTTGTGATATAGTGCCAATTTTTCGTGAATAAGGCTAACTTTCCGCCTAATGGTGCTGCTATTTGCTCCCTGGTAGGCGGAGTCAGAGCCAAGTCACTGTGATTGTCCTGTTGCAGTGGCAGTGGTTGTGTCTGTGCCTCGGTTATTGCCTTGCCACTGTCGTCCTCTGTAGGCACCTCCTCTGGATTGATTTCTGCCCCTAGAGCATCTGTTCCTGCCCCTTTGTGATCTTGTGGAGTCAGGAAAGGACCAATTTTTGGCAGGCCAGTTCCTGCTAAACCTTGGGGGCTGGACCTGTAGGAAATCTTTAACTGTTTGTACAGATTTTGCCTTCTCTTCCATTTTCTTCATTACCTGCTGGGCAGGTTCCACAAATAGACTGGCCTTATCCATAGGAGCATCCAATAGCTTAGCTTTAACATGATCCGGTAAGACCTGTTCTTTCAACCATGCATGCCTTCTTATCACTGTGCCAGTCATGGCTGATCTAAATGAAGTCTCCAGTGCATCATAGCCACATTTTAAAGAATGGTTACTAACCTGTTGGATGTTATTCACCATTTCTAATACATATTTCTTATCTAAAGATTCATCAGAGGACAGCTTTTTAATTAACTGATCAAGCATAAACTCTTGGTATTGGATCATGTGAAACTGACAGTTTAAAGCTCTAGCTGAGAGAGTAGCAGAGGTGTAGACTTTTTTCCCCCATCTCTCTAAGGACCTGGATTCCCTTTCAGAGGGAATAGGGTTTTTTGCTGTGGTCGAGGTTACTGCCTTAGGCCCCTGGGATATAGTTTTGGGGTCTGCAAGTGGGGCCTTGTATAGGTGGTGATGAGTGTCTGGCACCCTGTAAAATCTATCTGGTTTGGCAGGGGCTGGAGGTACAGAATCAGGCACTGATTTAGCTGATTTGGCTGCTTTAGCCCTGGCAAAGGCCTTAATAGACATGGCTGCAGGAGGCCTAGCAGCACCACGTGCTGGGGTAGAGATATCCAAAGGGATGGTGTCTGATAAATCAGTTGGAACCACAGTTGTAGGCAAAATTTCTGAGGCTGATTCAGGTAAGGTAGCAGGAGCCTCAGTAGTAGTCATGGATTCGGCTGAAGATTGACCAGTTTTCTCGGTTTCGGCCGAAACCGAGACACTCGCGCTTGCTTAACCGTGGTTTCGGCCGAAACCGCGGACCGCGAGTGTCGGTCTTTTTCTTTGCGTTTTTTAACAATTTGGGTAGTCGGAGGATCCGACGGCATAATGTACGCAAAATCTGAGCCGAAAAACTGTTCAGCAAACTCCGACCGACGCCTAAGCGTTCGTCGGTTGAAGGAAGCACAGGCCGAACAGGCTGCTACGTCGTGGTCTGGGCCTAAGCAAGGCAAACAGTAAGAGTGGAAATCTTTATGAGGTATTTGTTTCCCACAAGTTAAACAGTCATTGACTTTTTCTGACATCGGCTGAGGCAAGAAAGAGTCCCCAACGGGGTACTTAGCTTTTTAGAAGTCTTCGAAGTAGTATTCGGTAGTAGTAATCTCTGGATCTGACCGACCGGCACTTGCGAACAGCTTCTGCTTCGGGCGCCACGCGGCAAGAAAGACTGAGGAAAATGGCGTCGGCTGATGCCTTTATACCCGAAGACCAGCAGAGATGACGTCGGGTGAAGTGCGACATCAGCCGAAGCCGGACCCAGACTTTGGAATCCGGCCGACCGAAGGGCTGCCTGACGACAGGACAACCCATTTGTTATGACTGCAGATGCATCCATGAAGGACATCAGCTCATTTACCTGCTTCCATGATCGCTGTTTTCAGCTTCTTTAACTTTGAGAGCAAACGGCAGTTCCCGGTTGTCGATCACACTGCATGTAAAATAATCCAAATTTGCAAATGCACTACAGTGAGATCCAGACACATGAGCTGGCACTTTCTTTTAACTTTAAATTAACTAAAACATGCAATTCCAACTCTGGATTACATTGCATGCAGTGTGATAGACTATCGGCAACTGCAGTTTACTTGCTATTTATTTCTAGTGATCCAAAAGAGGTTTTTTGTTAGACAAAACTTAAATGCCAGTACCTGTTTGCCGATCGTGTATAGTGCAGACAGGACTGAGAACAGCCAGCAACTGCAATTTACAAAGTTATGAAAAAAAAAAAAAAAAAAAAAATCACCAGATATATTCTGACTTGATGCAAACAATGCCCTCTGAACAACGAAAGCTGCTGATATAAGGGAAATATTTTCCTCCAAAAATAGGTATTCCTAAACACGCAGAAACTGTGAAAAAAATGGAGAATATTACACTCGGAAGTGGAAATACATCCACTTCTTGGAGGAACGCAAAACGGAAAGATAATTCACAGTGGGAAGAGAAACAAGACTGGAACTGAGGGCTTACAGGAACAAAGACATTGTGGGTGGGAATATAAGTGACGTACATAAAGTGGGCGTTACTTGGTTATCCTAAAGTTGGACCCGAATTTTAAACACTGGGATTGTCCCTTTAAGTTGCAAAGTTAACTTATGGCTTTGCTAAAACAAAGTTGTCAGCACTTGAGAAGAGAAGTGTGCCTCTCTGCAAACTAAATCGGAAATTGTGGTTCAAACACATTACCAGCTCAACACACGCAAGTTTTTTTCTTGATTATAAGATGATCAAAATCGATAAAATTACAAAGAGACAGCAACAAGAATTAAAGACCAAAATATGTTCTGAGGATTATATTACATTAGCAATATCCAGGTATACAATCAAATGCATAACACTTAAGGTCTTTGGCACGGTCTTTAAAAAAACACATATGCTCCCATGAAACCAATGCAAATGCTCCTTATCATACATCCTGACTGCTGGAAGGATAACTTTGGGGCCCTGGAATACTGGTTGCATATTTTCTGGCACTCTTGTGAAGCAAGGTACATTTAAAGGCAGATCAAGAACTTTATTAATAAATTCTGGCCAGGGTAACTAACCTTCAGTCCCTTTCTGGTTGCTGACTGCCTTTACTTTGAGCTGTGAGTAAAAGTGCAATACCAAAGCACTGTCTGATTAGTTGTTTTTGTGTTGTGGGGGTAATTATCACAAAAATGAAAATCTGTTGGTTCCCCAAATCAGCCTGAAGTTTATGTACTACTGGGGAGATAAACAAGTTAGAGCAGTACTCACTCAAGATTAAGAGAAGACTGTTAACAAATGGGTCTCCTGGGTGACAGAGGTAATGCAAGCGGGATTAATGTATTTGATCTAAAAGGCCATGGAACGTATTATCATGGAACTTATAAACAAAGACATTAGCAACCTTCAAACACTGGACCCCACCCAGTTTGGGTTCGTGAAGGGCCGATCTTGTCTCCTGAACCTGAATAACTTATTCGAATCAGTCACCAGAGCTGTGGACGAAAGTAAGGCTATCTGGACCTCGCCAAGGCCTTCGACACCATCCCCCACTCTGGAATAATAGATAAACTTACTAAGCTGGGCATTAATCCCTACGTCACTCGATGGGTTGTCAACTGGCTTACTGACAGAACCACACTGTAAAAGTAGCAGATTCCAAATCCAGCTCCAGGCAAGTGGAGTACCTCAGGGTTCAGTCCTGGGACCGCTCTTGTTTGGCATCTACTTCTCGGACGTACAGGCCAACACTAAGGGACTCTGGCTAACAAAGTTCACAGATGACTGCAAACTAGGAGCATTTATTGAATCCTCAAATTATGTGAATATTCTACAAAAGGGCCTTATTACAGAAACAGATGCTTGGTGCCAGAGCCATGGGCTCAAGCTCAATGCCAAGAAAAGTATAGTTATCCCCTTCGGTAAAAACATGTACCCGTGAATTACCAGATAGGTGGCAATACACTAAACACCAAAAGTGTGCTAACAGACTTAGGAACACAGGCGGACAGTGGTCTCACCTTCGATAACCACATCACCACAACAGTCAGGAAATCCTTCTATATGGCACACCTCATCACTAAGAGCTTTTCATCCAGAAAAAAAGAGGTCATTGTCCCACTGTACTCATCCCTCATTAGACCCATTATAGAATACAACGCCCCGTTTGGTATGTACCTCTCAAGACATCTGCAACAACTGGAAAGGCAACAGAAATACCTCACTAAAAGAATCATAAGCTTAAAGCAGATGCCCTATGCTGACCATCTTAAAAAAACTCCAGCTATACTCTGTCGCATATCTTCTACTCAGAGAGGTGATCTCTGCTTAACATACAAGGCCATGTCAAACCCAGAGTTGCTGGACATGCTACACTTAAAGAAATCCCAATCCCTCAGAGCCACAAGCTCCAGGGATCTAAACCTTGACATCACAATGAACAAAACATGCTGGAGGGATAGTTTCCTGACCCAGAGACTCCCAAGACTCTGGAACAGAATGCCCATACATGTCAAGCAGAGCGCCTCTTTGGCTCTCTTCAAAAGGAACCTTGATGACTGGATGGGAGATAGGAAATTCACCCTGGGGATCACGTCAGTCACCCTGCTAGACAGGGGACCAGGGAAGTAAATATTGTGGGAAGAAATTGCTAGGGAATTGTTATGGATAGGCTTTTATAGGCCCTAGGGCTGATAGCCTAGTATCAACCTACGAACTATGAACCTATATCTGCCTCCAAATTTAGGCTTGCATGTTACAGCTTGTTTGGAGCGGTTTATATTTCCTATGTCTGTTCACTGTTTCTTTGCCAGCAATTATTTAATGTTGACTTATACACAGACATCACTGAGTTCCGTGATTTGACTTTTAAAAATGTTCAGGAGTTTTGAAGTAAAAGTAAAGGTATTCTGAAACAGAAAAAAAAAAACAATTCTAATGCTTCTGAAAAATGTCAAGTTAATTTAGATATCCGCAAAGGGGAACCTATTCTATGCATGGTACTGTAGAACATGAAGCCCAAACTACTATTGGCCATATTCTGGTACTGGCCTGGACACATGAACAGCCAGGTTGAGGGCGGGAAAAGTGATTGGTAAGTGGCTAATGCATTCCATAAAGAGTGTGGTGGTTCTCGGTTGGCTTGCTTATTGCTTTGGTGCAAAAACAAAGGCTAGGTAACAAGCAGGGGGCAAGCCAAAATGAAGGACATGAGCTGTGGCTACCCAAGCTGGCAATGGTTGTCCTCAACAGCATATGCAAGGTAACATGCATGTACATTGCACAGGGGAATAGGTAGCATCTGAAGTGGCCCAGCTGCTCAAGTTACTACCAAGGGGTAGGGCTGGGGCAACCAGAAAAAAAAAACTGTTGCCTGGATGCTGGTGAGGGTATAAGCAACTCCTATAGTTGCTTGAATGATGGCTCACAAATCCATTTGGTACTGGGTACATCCCCGAGGGGAATGAACAGGCAAACTCTGATTAGAGGATGGCTGAATGGTGAGCAGGCATGTTAGCAAACAAAAAAAAGAGAGAAACAAAATTGTCATATGATCTTGTGAGGCAGACAGTAGGGATTATAGAAAAAAAATTGTCATATCACCTTGTGAGCAGACAGCAGGGATTATACACACCTGCATGAAGTTACATATGCATTAGTAAAACTGAATGGGAGGGAAGGATGACTAGCCTGACCACTTGTTCTCCTAGTCTAGAGATATTGTTGATGGATATGCTCAGTTTTTACTACTCGGATCGTAGACAAGGATTCTGACAGCACGCCTCACTCTGGGCAATGGCTGGCAAAAGGTAAATATATCAAGGAAATGGGACAATCAACTTAGTGGACATCACATAATAATTATGCAGTCTAACAAAATGCTCACATGCAACTGCCTAGAGCTCAGTCCCAGATCAGCACAGTTTTGATGTGATTAATACAGACCACCAAAAAAGTAGTCTCTCATCGGTGCTACAGAGGTTTTATGTACTTAAAACAGCCATTCAAAGGTAACAGAAAACGAGCAGATTCTTTACCATTATATAATGAAGCTCTTCTTTTAGCCTAAATATCAACAGTAAAACTTGGAGCATTATCTTCTTAGTAGAACAGAAAGGTGTATATATATATATATATATATATATATATATATATATATATATATATATGCATATATTATATATTTATATACACACACATACATATATATATATATATATATATATATATATATATACACACACACACACATATATATATATATATATATATATACACACACACACACACACACACACACACACACACACACACACACACACAAAAAAACTTACCTTTGCCATAAAAATATTCCTGATAAAATCGAGCACCAAGATCAACATGTTCAATACTGCAGTGCTTTAACTTTTCCCAGTTGATTTGCTTCATTTCCTTTGGTACTTCCAACACTGAAATGCTAGCATTTGTGCAGTGCATGATTGGTGGCGATTCATAAAAACAACTTTCATCCCTGATGTTTGAAACAGCAGAAGCTTTGGAGAAACACACATTGCGCTCACTCATCCCTCCAGTTTCATTCCGGAAGTGGGGACAGCTAAGTAGCAGATCATTGCTGTTGTTATCTCCAAGATCAGTTTCTAGGTTCTCTTTGCAATTTAAATCTTCGGTACTCATAAATGCTGAATCAGGCCCCTCAGGTGTCACCATCCTTGAGACCGAAGTAGATGCAGCTGAAGCGCCAGTAGTAGTGTTTCTCCTCTGAGCTACATAAGCTCTACTGGATACTACTTCATTAAGATCAAACAGTATACTCTGTACATCATAGTGTGCAAAACTTTTAAGGCAAACCCATGGTTTGTTGCTGTTCTGGGGTCTGCTGTCCTCCTGATCTGTGCAGGATTTTACTGGCTCAGTGTCACTTTTACTAACCCTTAGTTTTCGAAGGAGGATGTCACCAGCCTCAACTTTAGGATTTTTTTTACGAGTTCTTTCCTTCTCCTTCTGTAGTGTCTGTAATTCCTCTTTGGGTGACTGGTCATTCTGTGAATCAATATTTGATTTTGCAGCAAAACGAAGGTTAAAATCCACATTACAATCCACCCTGAGTAAATCAGTAAATTTTTCAGGTGCAGCGCTACGTTGATCAGGTTTTTCAGTGCAAAACTCCTTAAGTATGTCAAAGAAACTTTGCTCTGAAACTCCTTGGACATCAATTGAAGAAGTGCTACCATACTCTCTATAAAGAGGCATTCCAGTTACATATTTGTTCCCTCTGAATTCAAAAAATTCCTCTGTATCATACTCACTGAGTGTGATCTCACTATTACTTCGACTACGAAGGGGAGTAAAGTACCTAGATGGTAAGCGTGGCGATTTTGGCCAGCTATCCTGGAACTCAGCTTCTCTTGATCGCCTCCGTAATGATCTGTAAAGCCCTCTAAACCCTGAAGAACCACAAACATTTGGATTATGAAGCATCTGTCCATTATGAAATCCTTTAGTTGATGTAAAACTTCTATTTATTCCCAACTGCTGAGTACCTTGCAAAGCAACTGGCTTTAGTGTATCATTAAATGGTTCTCTTTTTGGAGGCCAATCAGCAATCCTGGCACGGACACCCATTTTGGGTACAGCTGGGGTGGTGCTAAGGCATGAAGTATTTTCAGTTGGTGGCTGTACTCTCTGAAATGCATTTCCATTTTGTAAAATAAACAGAGAAGCATGATAATCTCCTTCTTGTGAGTGACCTGCAGCACCTAAATCCTGTACTGCAGCTCCTGCATACACCACAGAGTCATTCTGATTAGGTTTGTAGTTTGTCATAGTCTAATGAAAATTTCACATCTGCCATAAAGAGATCTATTCATTTTGGTTTTAGCACAATGTATTTATCAGTTACTGACAGTAGCAGGTCAGATGAATGAGGAATGAAAGCTTAACATAATCCTGACTTAAACGTTTGCATCTTAAACTTAAAGTTCTGCCTGGCTGTGCACATGTCTCCTCTTTCCCTCCCATACTGTTCCTGTGTGTTTTCCAGTGTTTCAGACATCCACAGATTTTTGGATTACTTTGTTCCGTTAACGACACAAGTTGTATCCAGATAAAGTGCAGTATACTTGCATATCCTGGTAAAGTGCTGTACAGTAGCGTATGCCACACTGGAATGAAAGAAACAATTAATTATTAACTGTAAACAAAATTATTTGAAAAAGAACACCTAACATTTTTTATCCAAAAGTTTCCAAAACAGCATTTGTATCCAACTCGCCAAATTGATGTTCCAATTTGCAGGATGTTACAGGTCGTACATATGAAAAAACAGATACACACACACACACACACACACACACACACACACACACACATCATTTTATGGTCCTTTGTTACAGGAAACACAAATGAGACAGCTCACTGTATCCTCTAGAAATATTCAGAGATAAGTGTTGTAAACTTCAGTTGATTTAATATAAATAAAACATGCAGTTTTGTTTTATACAGAACTAAAGTGTTAACAGTTCAGTAGTTTTCATGATTTTGCGAACCTTTCCCATTAACTATGCATTAAAAAAGGTTCTTCCCTAAAAGCTAAACTACATCAAAAACTATACCAAAACTAACTCAACAGAACAGTTTAACTGACGAGGTAACAGCACAGAAACTGCAGCACCATTTTTAAATATTCAAACAAATTTAAGTGCACTTTTGTTTTGTTTTATTTTTGTACTGCTATTTCATAATCATTACAGAAGTTCAAAGCCATCTGCAGTAGAAAAAAATGAAATGCCTCTAGATTTTTTATTTTTTTCAAATAAGTCTGCTTTTAAGTTTTAAGACACATGGGCACCAAACAATAAACAATTCGGAAGAGCAAGAGTTAATCTAATGGGTAAAGAAAGCCATCAGTATCTGGTTATGATTTTATAGGAGCACTTTTGAATGAGGAGTTAGAGAATCCCATAGAAAATTTGGAAAAGGGAGGCTGAACAATCTTGAAAATTCCCTGTATCAGCTTACCCCTTCATCACAAGTTTCTTCACCTCTGCAGCAGAGGGGCCAAGCACTAAATCTCTAGCCAAAGGAGAATTTTCATTTTAACCTCATCTGGGAGGTTCTGACAATGCAGCCATGCAAACCTCCTCACAGCCACGACAGTGGCCACAGCCCTGGAAGAAGTATCCAACAGAGCCATACATGCAATGCATAAAATGACAGTGACTTGAAAAACAGAATATATTAAATTATTTAAAGCAGATGTCTTTCCTCACAAGAAGAAACCGGAAATAAAATGTTCCTCATACTTCCCATTTAGTCAGAACAAACCTTAATATATGTGCCTGAAAATTCAAAATCATGAAAAATCAAAAGTTGCAGAAGCATACACTTTTTCCCCCACACTTTTTAATAATCATTCCACACTTATCAAAAAGAGTAGTATTAACTAAAGCTACAGCCTCTGGATAAGGTTTGAGAATAATGTATACAAACTTAAAGGACTGTGGAACTTTATACTTCTATGAGATTTTTTAGAGGCAGTCGGGTGACTGCCAAGAAAATTGCAGGTAGCAACACAAACATCCTACAAAGCTGACAGAACTGGGGGAATGCATGCAGGTTCTTGTAATTCCTTTTGTAATAGCTCACAGTATTGTACATCAGTTGTCTGTGAACGTCCAGGGAGTGTAGGATCCTCTCACTGCAGTTTTGTGTGGTGGGGAAGAAGGTGAGGAGTTGGATGGATTGGCTGAGAAAGTTTGTTAACCACTTTTGGCATGAAGGATGGGTTAGTCCTCAGAGGCACCCTGCCCTTATGGAAGACTAGAAAGGGGGGAACAGCCATCAAGGCTTGGAGTTCTGACACCCTTGTAGCTGAGGTCAAGGCAACCAGCAAGACCGTTTTTCAGCTGCAATGCTTGAGGGAGGCAGATGCTGCTGGCTCAAAGGGGAGCAGAGTCAATTTCCCTAGTACAAAGTTGAGGTCCCAAGAAGGAGGGATGGGTTTCTTAGGAGGTCTAATGTGGAGGACACCTTTAAGGAACTGCTTCACCCTGAACTTGGAGGCAATAGGGGGAGATAAGAGCAGGCATGCAGATATGGCTGACATGTGGGCTTTGACTGATGAATAAGACATGCTGACACTGAGAAACTCACACAAGTAAGATAAAATCACTGGAATGTCCGTGGTTAATGGATTCTGATCCTTAGATTGGCACCATAATGAAAATCTTTTCCATTTAGAAACATATGATTTTCTAGTGCTGGGTTTTCTGGCCTCCTGCAAAATCCTGTGCACGTCTTCAGAAAAAAGGTGGCTGAAAGGAATTAGAATCCTATCACCCACAATGTCAACTGAAGAGTTGATAGGTGAGAGTAAACTAGGGATCCTTTGTTCTGTGCGAGAAAGTCCATTCTGTGGGGTAACTTGTGATGATGGTCCTGGGTTAACTGAAGGAGAAGGGAAAACCAGTGCTGTCTTGGCCAAAAAGGGAGTCACCATTAAGACTGGACTTTTGTTGACTTTGTTAAACTTGTGGCAGGACTGTAAAGCACTTGTATTAGAATTAGTAAAATAAACTATTCCAAAGCAAATTACCTTTTTTAAGTGATGGCTGCCAAAATTTAACCCCCTTCCAAAACCACAGAACACAGCTGCCTATGCCAAATTGCTCTCAGATACTTCCAGGTCACTGGTCCATAACCCCCAAGAGAGGCACTGACAGGGACCCTGAACTTTGGCAGACTACCAGAGGAAAGGTTGCAGGGCACTACTACCCGAACGCCAGTAAGGTGTGAGCTTGAAACATCTGCTTTGGTCCAAATAAGTCGCATATAATATTACATTTACTTTGCAAAATTCATTTTACTTATCTCAGAGGGAAGTGACATAACCAACATAAAATGCAGAAGACAGAAAATAAAATAATCTAAACATACAAGCATATCAAAGGCGTAGCCATCTGGTACTATTAGAAGTGTCAATAACAACTTACACAGTTAATCATACTCCCCCAATAGATAAAATTATTCTAGTGACACTTCTAAAAGTTAAAATTACCAACCACTAATGCTTTCAGAAACCATTATCTGGTATTATCAAATACAGTCACTGAAGAAAGCAATATAAAAACACTGTTCCCTTCCAGATGGTCTGATTATGGGAATAAGGAAAACCTGATACTAAAAGAACATGACAACCTTGACTGGAAACCTGTATATAATAAAATTAATTCAACAGTGTATCTTTACACTCTAGTCACTTAAATACCAGAAACATCCTAACAATATAGAAGAAATATTTTTTTTAATCAGAAAGTCACCTATCAGTAATCTACATCCCACAGCCAAAATATCTGTAAAAGTAATATATAAGCAATGGACTGAATATGCAAAAAAAAGAGAGAGAATACTGTCTAGCTGTCAACAATAACTCCAGAAAGGTGTTGTCATTCTTACCATCATCTAGTCAGACACACACACCAAATATATTTGAATATGGAAAAAGACAATGACAGGCACTCAGTTCATTAATATGCAGAGTTTCTGAAAAAGTTAAAATTTAGCAAGCCATCCAGCAACTCTTAAACACCCCCCAAGGACAGCTGCCTTGATGAAGGCAGACTAAAAGGATTCTGAGTTACCAACACAATCAAATTTTTCACAAACTCACCCCGCATCAAACACCACTCATGCTCAAGCAGGAGTACCTCAGAGATCAGTACAGACCCTTTTGCTGTTCTCACTACCTGCAAACAACCTACTTAATATACTTAAACTGCAACTCAGTCCTTTTTGCTGAAAACATATCTCATCTCAGTAACAACCACCATGTAAAAGTTAACTTACCATAACCGAACATGTTCAAATAGATCACTGTTGCAGTAGCCACTACAATATTCCAAGGATACAACACATTTGACCAGTCTATAAAGCTTCAGGCTTATTCCACACATGCTCTACCTTGGCACAAGAGGATGATCTAGTATAAGAGGAATGTCATGCTTTTTTAGGAGAATGAGGGGAGTCAGGTGACACAGAAATAGAGAATGTGCATCCTCCAAAGCTACTAAAACCAGAAGGACAGACACAGATCTACAGAGTAATTCATAACATCTTTTCTCGAAGTTAGGACACTTTTTTGTCCACCCTTTAGAAAAAAATATATACTATTGTGCCACTGAAGGATACCTCATTTGGGAGTTTAGTAAAAGTATCTTCTGTCCAAGATTCATAACCAGTAGTGAAAACTAATCTCAGATCAAAGTTATACCAGTCCTCGATTTCCAAGATGACTACACACCGATTGACAACTTAATTTTAGCTCTCCTAGTGAAACTGAGAAATAAGAGCTAGTAATTCTGCCAACTTGAGTAAAATTCAGTTTCTGGTTAGAAAAATTTAAAGAACCTGAAACACAATCAACTAAAAAAGGGTGAAGAGAAAACAGTGACTGGGAGAAATCCTGCAGCCTTCCAGCAAAAAGCAATTCAAGCTCCAGCATTAGTACAACTGATGGCTTCCTATAATTTAGCAGGAAAAAACAAATCAAATGTAGAGCTGATTAAAATAAATGAAACAGTGAAGAAGTATATCAACTCAACTCAAATTTTAAAAGGCTGGAAAAACAGAAGCTTTAACTAGTCATTCAGATGAGCTGATAAAACTGCAAATATCAGAGTCTGAAATGAAAAGGTTGATTGAGTACGAGACTAGAGATGTTTCAAAAATGGTAGAGTCAGATGACAGAGCATGCACAGAAAACCTGTGATTTTCTGTTGTACTGGGGAAAATGGATAGAACAGACTGTAATAATTTTATGAAAGCAGAATACGCAAATGGAAAGGTATTTCACAGCAGGATTTGTAAACTGAAAGGGCTCAGAGTACATGCTCCACCCTGGCCATGAGAAAGCAATCAAGACCTGCTACAGTTGATCCTGACAAAGATGTGACAAAAGGGAAATGTATTGAAAACAGGAGACAGCAGAGTGTTTGTGGAAAATGATTATTCACTGTACACTAGGCAGAAGAGAAGCAAATGTATTCCAACAATCAGGTAATGTCAAGAGACAGGTGTGAGATTTAAGCTGCTGTACCCATCAGTCTTTAAAATATTTTCTTAGAGGATTAAAGGCATTATTTGATGCAGAACAGGCTAAGGAGGAAATACAACAAAAAGTGAGCCATAAAACAGAAGGTGACTCTGCTTTTCATTATTCTGACAATAAAACTCATAGACAGACTTTGCCTTTTCCAGTGTTCCAAAGGATAATGCTTGAGAGTTGAATTAAAGAATTAGGAGTACCTTGGACTTCACCCAGAGTCTGGTGTTGGGAAATGGAGATGAACAGAAATACCAACAACACTGAAATTGGTGAATAAATGTCCAATTATAAAACATCAATCACATTTGTGAAATATGGCTTTGCAAGAAGAACTGGCTGAGAAAGATTGGACTTTTGACTTTGTTAAACTTGTGGCAGGACTGTAAAGCCCTTGTATTCTTCTTCTTCTTTCGGCTTATCCCAGTTAGGGGTCGCCACAGCAGATCACCTGTCCGCTCATGATTGGCAGTTGAGTTTTACGGTGTTGAGTTGCCAGCCCGCGCCCCAACCTTTCACAGAAGGCACACACATGCACGCACTCATGCCTAGGGCCAATTTAGAGTGTCCAATCCACCTACAGCATGTCTTTGGGATGTGGAAGGAAACCGGAGCACGCGGAGGAAACCCACACGACCACAGGGAGAACATGCAGACTCCTCACAGAAGACACCTCAGCCGAGAATCAAACCGGAGAACCTCTTGTTGTGAGGTGGCAACGTTAACCGCTGCACCACTGCAGCCACCACACTATAAAGTACTTGCATTAAAACTAGTAAAAGGAACCATTCCAAAGCAAATTACCTTTTTTAAGGGATGGCTGTCAAAATGTAACCCCCTTCAAAAACCACAGAACACAGTTGCCTATGCCAAATTGCTCTCAGAAACTCTGTACAACCATATTAATGACTGCATACAGGATGCTGTACCTGCCAGAAACCCAGGAGCAGCCCTATAATCAAGCCATACTGGTGGCATCCCAAATTAAACAGGATATACAATGAAAGGAAAAGTATGGCAAAAATCAGGAAGGGTAATTCCCATACAGACAGAAACTCTTTCAACAAAATAAATAGGCAACTAATACGGCTAATTAGGTCAAGCAAAGTCAATTTTGAAGTTAAGATCATCTCTCAGGTGAAAGATGACCATAAAGCCTTCTACACATGTCAGAAACCTCAAGGGCAGCACACAGCAATATGCTGAACTGGTGGTTAAAAGTGCAACATTTACTGAGCCTGATGATATAGCAAACCTGTCTGTTGGGTTGGGATGGAAATGGAAAATCTGCAGCTGAAGGCAGTTGCACATTCTGTTATGTTTCCATGGAAACATGCTGTCTGCAGGTACAAGGACTTAATCTTGGGGGTTTTGAGCATTATTTGCTTGGGGGAACACAAATTCAAAGGTACAAGGGCAAGCAGTGCAGTAAAAAAAAAACAGTTTGAAATTACTGCAAGTGAATAAAAGATCAGCTTCTCTGGCAGCCTTAATACATTCATCCATGCTTTTACAGAACTGTGTATAATTTAGTTTTATTTAAAGATAACCAATGCACTTTTTCTTAAAGGACCACTACGGGCAAATGATGAAGAAAACATATATGTTTTATCTTGCCATGATTTACTACACCTCCCAAAGCTGCCTGCAGCAAAAATTACTCATTCCTAATTTTATTTAGTTTTTACTCTTTTCTGTCCTCATGGGGGCAGACATCAGGATTCCTTTGGAAAGCTAAATCTGTCCCATAATGCACAGACTGAGAACAAATATCCCTACCATTTGTTGTCAGACTAGACTTCCATTCACTTAGAATGGAACACCTGAAAAAACTGCCAAGTTTGTGAGTCTGCAGCTCATGTGTCATTGACTGGTATGCGCTGAGTTTTACAAATGTTGTTCCAACTGATGTACTACACATTCTCTGAAAGAAACTTGCAAAAGTGTCAACAAATTACTGAGATAAAAAAGACTTTTCACAAGGAGCAGTTTTGCAAGTTTCAGTTCCTGGCCAGGTTACTCCTCCCATCTCCCCTCCTTCAGTGGGCTACAGTCTCACATTTCCAGCTTTACTAGATTCAACTATTTAGTCAGCTTTGCATAACAACAGACATAAAAAAAAATCACAGCCTGGTGTGCCACTAAATCTGTTCCCTTGTATGTCTCTATGTCTCTTCACTTCTGAATAGCATTTCCCAGGAATAAAAAAAAAAAAAGCAAACGCATCAGTCCAGAGTTTAGGCCAGTCTATCCATTTAAAATGTGCACAGTAAAATATTCAACTTATAATGCATTTTGGCTGCTGACATGGTTATCTTTACATAGTTATTCTCTAGTATAACCTGAACGTATGGTATTTAATGATAAATTTTACAACAGTTCTGTTTCTTAACAATGACCTCCCAAGCCTCTGATGTGACCTAGTACTTTTTCTTACTATTGCTTTATCCAGTTTGTCTTAGTTGTATACCTGTAGCATGTCTCTCATCCTCTCAGCAACAGACTCCTGTAGAAAACTTCCAAAGCAGATACTTGTATTGAAAGAGTAGCAGCAGCTGTAGCAGTGATACCACACTCCAAAACAATGCACTCAAACATAGTATTGACAAACACAGGGGAATGTATTATATGTCTGAATCCAGCAGTGATGAAATTGCTAGGGACTTCACTGAGCACAATTTTACTCTTAATCTCTCCATTTCATAATCCAGAACATTCGCACCACACTTACAAAGGCACACCTCCACCTTCCACAAACACAGCTACCCACACCCATACAACATACCAGTCAAATTTAAGGCTTTTCCCACCTCTCTGCAAAACACTGCTGTAATGGCTTTGGCAAACAAATGAAAATGATTGATGGGTGTTGGTTCAAGACTCCCATCCATATCTCTCAACAGTACAGATTTTTGCAGAAAGTCCAGATTTTTTGTCTTTCATAAAATTGCCGTTTTCTGTCAAATCACTAGCAAATCATTGAACACTGAAGTCAGAAAGTTGACAGGCATTTGATTTTCAGACTTCATATCCTTGAGAAAATTCACTCTAATGCAAAACCTGTTTATCAACTTTCTAAGTTTGTAAGTGCAATATTTATAAATTGTCCCATTTTTGGGCCTTTGTCCCCTATTATTTATGGCCTTGTCCACATTTCTTGTTCTATAATGTTGAGAGTTATGCTGCCATCCCTTCCTACTGGAGCCAGTCCACTGCACTTGCACAAGTGTCCCCCTCAGCAGGGCAGCAAGCAGGTATAAGTGCAGATTTGCTTTATAGTTCTTTTACACCACACACTCTCACTCACTCACACACACACACACACACACACACACACACACACACACACACACAGTAAATCTTGTTGTCCATGTTATTTCTTCTTTTCCTTGGTTTCGTTTCACTTACTTGTAATGTTACTTTTACTCATTTTTTCTCCTACCTCCCATATCTACCCTAATTATTACTTCTAACAAATACTTTTTCTCACTCTTTCTTCTCTTCCCCTCCTCCTCTTTATCCACTATTTGAACTTTTCCACTCTGAAATTTGTTTTATGGCTAAATAATGAACTGTCACCCTTATAATGTTAGCACATTTCAATGCTACATAATGAGAAGTTATGTACCTACCATAACGTTCCATGTTAGTTGTCTTCTCTCGCCGCCTTTCTTGCTTGATGGGTTCGGAGCCGATCCTCGGCTCCGACTCGGCACTTTGCTAAGCTTGAGAGTCACTTTTACCAGCTCGAGGCAGCCCCATATCCCATGATGCAAGGCGGTAAGTACCCAGATCTCGTTTGTTTTCTATAGGCAATAACACCTAGCATAAAAAACTTCCCAAAAGGAAGAAAGAAGGCAGAGAAAAGCCTGAAGGATGGGTTAGGAAGACCAGAACTGTATGGTCTTAAAAAGCCATGTAGAGAGAAAAGGTCTGTCCAGGCCAGGGGGAAGGAGGGAGGGTCGCAAGAAAGAAGGCGAGAGAAAACAACTAACATGGAACGTTATGGTAGGTACATAACTTCTCAATGTTAAGTTGTCAATCTCGCCTTCATTCTTGCTTGATGGGACCGCGTCCCTAGCACCTCTATCCTGGGTGGCTCAATGGAACAGACTCTTGAGAACTGTAGAGCCAAAAGTGGCTCTGTCCCTGGAGGTCAAATCCAATTTGTAATGAGAAACAAAGGTATGAGGAGTGGCCCAAGTGGCTGCTGCACAAATAGTGTCTAATGGAAGTCTAGCCTGAAAAGCTATGGAAGTGGCTAAGCTTCTGGTTGAATGCACTTTAGGTTTCGAGCACAGCTGTTTTCCCCTGAGCTGATAGATTTCAGAGATGACAGAAGAAAGCCATCTAGATAAGGTCACTTTAGAGACGGGAAGGCCTTTTTTGTTATCAACATAAGAAATAAAGAGCTGATCGGATTTCCTGAACTGTTTTGTTCTGTCCAAATAATATCTGAGTTGGCGGTGAACATCAAGATAATGTAATTTTTGTTCCGATCTGTTTGAGTAGTTTGGGAAAAATACAGGAAGGTCAATAGACTGATTCAAATTACTCTTTGAGGCGACCTTAGGCAGAAAGGTCGGATTAGTTCTCAAGGATACTCTGTCTTTGTGGAAGACCAAATAAGGGGGACGAACAGAGAGAGCATGAAGTTCAGACACTCTCCTAGCTGAGGTAATAGAAACCAGGAAGAGTGTTTTCCATGAAAGAAATTTCAGGGAACATGAAACAGCTGGCTCGAAGGGAGGAAGAATCAAGGATGTCAGCACTAAATTTAGGTCCCATTGAGGAGGAGGACTCCTGACTGGAGGTTTCAGGAGAAAGATTCCTTTTAAAAAGGCTCTACAAAGCCTGTGGGACATGATGTTGTGATCTGCGAACCCGACATGAAAGTTCGAGATAGCAGCTAACTGAACTTTTACCGTGGAAGAAGAAGAGCCCGCGTGAAAGATTTCCGCTAAGAAATCCAAAACTGCTTGAACTGGAGCAGTAAAGGGATCAATATTCTTAGCTTTTGCCCAAGAAGAAAAGCGTTTCCATTTGCTTGCATAAATCCTCCTGGTAGAGGATTTTAAAGAAGCTACTATGATGTCTCTAACTGGGTTAGAGATCAAAGGAAGCCTGGCTAAGGAAGGAGGTGGAGCAACCATGCTGTGAGGTTGAGAGAAGGGATAGACCGGTGCAGCTGACCCGATTGGTGAATCAGAAGGTCTGGTACTGGGTCCAGATGCCATGGCTGCACCAAAAGGTGACGATGGAGGAACGGGAACCAAATTTGTCGAGGCCAATAGGGAGCAATGAGAATCATTTTGGCTCTCAAAACGGTGGCTTTCTGGAGTACTTGTGGAATCAGTGGAAAAGGAGGAAAAGCATAAAGAAGTCCCTGGGGCCAATCCTGGGTTAGAGCGTCTCTGGGAGGATGGCCTGGCAGTGGGAAGAAAGAAAAGAAGTCTGGGCATTTGCTGTTTTGGGGAGTAGCAAAAAGATCGCAACATGGGCGGCCCCATTCTAGAAAATCCACTATAGATTGTTTGAGAGACCACTCGTGAGGCATGAGAATAGCTCTGGTCAATCTGTCCGCTAAAATGTTGGTTTTCCCAGGGATATGCATTGCTACCAGAAACCGATGAGAGGAGATCGCCCATTGCCAAAGTCTGAGAGCTTCTCGACACAAGGGGTAGGATTTGGTTCCGCCCTGTTTGTTGATATACCATACTACAGACATGTTGTCTGTGTGAACTGCAATTGTTCCCAAGTGAAGAAAGTCGTTGAGGGCTTGCAACGTTAAAAGCACTGCTCTCATCTCTAGGACATTTATGTGCAGGTGGTATTCGAACGGTTGCCACGTCCCATGAACCATCCTGCCCTGATAGTGACCCCCCCACCCGATCAGGGAGGCGTCCGTAGTGACAGTGGCTACCAGGGCCGGGGATACAAAGGGTCTGCCTTGGTGAATCTGGGGAGAAGTAATCCACCATGAAAGATGATTCCTGCAAATCTGTGTCACCAGTATTTGGTGATGCATTGGAAGTTGTTGGTAAGACCACTGAGTGAACAACATCCACTGAAGCAGGCGCATGTAGAAGCGGGCCAGGGGAAGAAGGGTAATGGCCGCAGCCATGAGGCCCAACACCTTTAGAACCATTCTGGCTTGTACTTTTTTGCTGGCTAGGATGATCCTCACGTGACTTTGTATATCTGAGATTCTTTGGTCTGTGAGAGTTGCTGACATCCGAACAGTGTCTAAGTTTGCGCCTATGAAAGTAATAGACTGGCAGGGCAATAAGGAAGATTTTTCGTAGTTTATCGAAATTCCCAATTGAGTGCAAAGATTTATTGTGTAATACCTGGCTTGAAGAAGTTGATGCCTGGTGGTGGCTGAAAGGAGCCAGTCGTTGAGATACGGAAACACCTGGAATCCTTGACGTCTCAGGTGAGCTGTGACCACTGCCATACATTTGGTGAACACTCTGGGGGCTGTAGTGAGACCAAAGGGCAGGGCTCTGAATTGGAAATGACTGGACCCCAGCCGAAAGCGGAGAAATCTTCTGGAGCGTCTGTGAATTTTTATGTGATAGTACGCGTTCTGAAGATCTATTGAGCACATCCAGTTGTCCTTCTCTAGGAAGGGCAGAATTGACTGAAGTGTGACCATTCGGAATCTTGTCTTTCTCACAGACTTGAGTCTGCTGAGATCCAATATTGGTCTCCAGTCTCCCGTCTTTTTGGGGACCAAAATGAATCGAGTAGATTCCGGGCTCTCAATGGTCTGCTGTAACTGGCTGAATGGCTCTTTTTTGTAGAAGTTTTAATACTTCTAACTCTGCAACTTCCCTTAGACCGGGTGGTACATCTGGAAGGGAATTTGAGTGAGCGAAGGGACTTTCCTCGAAAGGAATTTTGTAACCCTCGGATATGATCGACTGTACCCATCTGTCTTGAGTGAGGGAACGCCAGGCTTCTGGGTACAGCGATAGTCTTCCCCCGACTGCCTCCAAGGATGGACAGTCGGGCAACATCTCAGGGATGCTGAAAGGGCTTGTCAGAGAGAGGCTCTCTGCTTCCCTGGTTCTGTGGACCCCCTCTGCCTCTAGAGCGGCGTCTGTTATTATTACCCCCTCTGCCTCTAGGGGTAAACTGACCACGTGTATCCGGCGTGACTCCTTGGGATTTGCGGAACCACATCTTTCCACCCTTCTGTCCTTTAGGGTAAGGTCTAGAAGGGGTGGAAAAACAGACCCCTATGGCAGAAAGAGTCTTGCCGTCCTGTTCACACCTGGTCAATGTATCCTTCACTTGAGGGCCAAACAAAGCTGACCCATCAAAGGGAGAATTCGTGAAGGACGCCTTAAAGGGATCTGCGAAATTACAGAGCCGCATCCAGGCTTGGCATCTAAGAGCCACACCTGTACCTGCGGCTCTACTCGCTCCATCTGCTGCATATGATATCAGTCGCATGGAGGAGTTAGCAACAGAATTAAGGATTCCTAGCTGCGAAGCAATTTTTTCTTGAGCCCCTGCAGCTGTGGGATCCTGTACTACTTCACCTAGTTCCTTAAGGATGTCCCTTTGGAGTCTGGTGAAGTGACATAAGTAGTTCAGCGAGCGCATAGCAAAGGTCGCTGAAGAGAACATCCGCTTACCATACCTATCCATGGTCCTAGAATCCTTATTAGGAGGATGGACAGGTACGGAAGGATCTGCAAGTTCCTTCTTAGTGGCAGCCGCCACCACCATGGCATCAGCAGGGACACCTTTCGTAAGGAATTGCTTTTCGGAAGAGGCAGTAATAAATTTAGACGGCCTCCTAGGAACTGGCTCTACAGAGTCAGGAGCAGCCCAAGCCTTTCGAGCAATAACCTCCATAAGGGGGTCGAGAGGCGGAGATACCCAGGAGGTGGAGGGCTGAGATCCAAACGCCTCTAGGTATACCGACTCATCCTCAGAGGGATTTGTGGAGGGCCAGTTTCCCCTCTGTTTTAGGAGTTCTAGGATGTCTGAAAAGGAGACATCCTCAGAGGGGGATCTTGGGGATCCCTCCGACTCATCTAAGTCAGTATCTGAAGTGATAGACTCAGGGGAGTCTAGGTGTTTCCTCTTACAAGTCCTCTTGCGTGGAGGATCTCCTGACTGATCAGGAGAATCCTCGGAAGAGGGGGTTATTCCCAGTGGGGAAACCTGAGGCAGAGGATCTCTGGGTCCGGGAGCAAGAGAGATGGCAGAGATATCGACAGGCACTGTAGAGGGAGGAGCTAAGGGAATAGACTGCTGGCTGAGCCCAGTGGCCAGCACACTCTTCATCACCTCAAGGCCCCTCCCAGGGAGGTCCGAGAGAACCCGTTCCGAAGAAACCGGAACTCCAGGGCCCACCGAGAGGGAAGGCTCCGAGGCAGATGTCAGAGCCGAGCTCACCAAGGCCGAGGCTCCAAGGGGAAGAGTGGGGTCAGACAAGGGTCCGATGCCACTCACCCCCTCGGAGGAGACCAGGGAAGCCCAACCACCGAATCCCTCTAAGGAAGGTCTCGAAGAGGAGATAAGAGTAGATGCTGAGGGTGCAGAAGGGGGGGTATCCACCCCTCAGCCATAGCAGAAACTATCCCCGAAGACTCCAGCTCCAAACTCTGAGGTAGAGTCGAAGGAGGAACTACAAGAGGGTGTGGACTAATAGTCGTCTGTTGAGACGGACTATGTAGCATCTGGGCCAGTGCCTGTGATTTCAATAATCTACTGACCACCCTCTCTAAATCATGGTCTGAAAGCCTGGACGACCTAGATGATCGGCTCCGATGGCTCCGTTCCGAGAGGAGAGGTGAGGCCGGAGCCGAGAGTATCGGTTCCAAGGAAGGGGACCTGGACCTCTTCCTCTAAGGAACCATCGGAGCCGACGAAACCATAGATACAGTCGGCCGAGGACTTTTCGCACCGCAGAAAGTCGGCATCGGCTCCGGCCGGAGCCGATACAGACATAAAAGTAACGGTGTCGGAGCCGGTCGGCGCCGACACCGAAGCCTGAGCCACATGGTGGTCGGAGCCAGTCGGAGCCGACACCGATGTGACTGAAACAGTATCGGCACCGATAGCCATCGGTGCCGAAGGTTTTTGCAAACCAGGATCGGCTCCAGCCGGAGCCGATCTCGACTCAGGAGTCGGAACCGAGGCCGCAGGCTTGGACACAGAAGCCTGGGCCTTGGAAGACTTTGAAGTCTTGCTCGGAGCCGACTTAGCCGGAGAGCCCTCCGGTTTAAGAAGACCCCTTAAAATCAATTTATTCCTTCTCTCCTGCAGGACTCTCTGGCTAAAGGAATGACAAATCGCACAGGAGTCCTGCAGGTGGAGAGGTCCCAGGCAATATAAACAAGAAGTGTGACCATCTGTCAGAGACATCTTCTGACAGCACGAGTCACACTTCTTGAAGCCTGAGACCCTTTCTTTGGACATAGTTGTACTAAAAACACACACAACACAGTCCCAATAAAATAACAAGTTATCTAAAAAAAATAGAGAAACTAACCTCTCACACACACACACACACACACCCTGACGGGGGGGGGGAGGCCTGACTAAAAAAATTAAGGAGGAAGGGTAATTTTAGTCAAAAAGGGCTTAATATAAACTAAAAATGTTAGATATAAAGTTTAAAAGTGAAAAGGAGCTAAAGACAGTTTAATATAAAACACTTACCAAGAGCTGGTAAAAGGAGGACCTCATCAGCGAAGCGGCAAACGAGATCTGGGTACTTACCGCCTTGCATCACGGGATATGGGGCTGCCTCGAGCTGGTAAAAGTGACTCTCGAGCTTAGCAAAGTGCCAAGTCGGAGCCGAGGATCGGCTCCGAACCCATTAAGCAAGAATGAAGGCGAGATTGACAACTTAACATTATTGTATTTAGTCTAACAATAGGTTCATAGTAGTTACTAGGCTATCGGCCTAAGTAAGCCAAGCCAACAAGTTTCCCTGGCTTATGCCACCCAAGAAAGTTATTTTCCTGTGCCACTGTCGGGCAGAGCCAAAGAAGTGATTCCCAGGATATATTTTCCTATCTCCCATCCACTCAAAGATTTTTCTTAAAACGTGCTAATGAGGAACTTTGCTTGACATAGATGGGTAGCTTGTTTCAGAGAATGGGAAGTCTCTGGGACAGGAATCTATCTCTCCAGCATGTCCTGTTTATTGTGGTGACAAGGTTTAGGTCCCTAGAGCATGTAGCTCACAGGGATTGGGATTTCTTCAGGTGTAGCATGTCCAACAGCTCTGGGTTTGACATAGCTTTATATGTTAGGCAGAAATCACCTCGGAGTAGGCGATATGCTATGGAGTAAAGCTGGAATTTTTTTAGACGGTCAGTGTAGGGCATCTGCCAGTAATCCTCTTTGTCAGGTACTTCTGCTGCCTTTCCAGCTGCTGCAAATGTCTTGTGAGGTACATTCCAAATGGGGCGTTGTACTCTATAATGGGTCTGAGTGTCAAGTAAAGGGGAACAATGACCTCTTTTTTCCTGGATGAGAACCCTTTTGTGATGAGGTGTGCCACGTAGAAAGACTTCTGACTACTGTAGCGATGTGATTATCAAAGAAGAGACTACTGTCCACCTGGGTCCCAAGGTCTCATCACACATTCAGTGTTAAGTAGACTACCACCCATGTGGTAGCTCGGCTCCACTTCATATCATCGAAATTTCATTTCATCGAAATTCAAATCATTGAGACCAAATCGTCGAAAACTTGTATCATCGAATCTCAAATCAATGAAAACTATAAAGCAACTAGAAATAACATCCCAGACACTGTTTACTACGTTTATGCAGGGGGGCAAGCCCCCCTGCACCCCCCATGTGGAGAGCTCCACCCCCCACACCTCCACCGTAATTAAATATACCAACTCCAAGGTCGCACTACAATGGGGTTTTTTCCCGTAGTAAAAACTTTGTGGAAGGTTATTTCTAGCTGCTTTATACTTTTCAATGATTTGAGATTCGATGATATGAATTTTCGACAAAATGAGTTTTCGACGATTTGGTCTCTGATTTGAATTTTGATGAAATGAAATTTCGATGATATAAAGTGGAACTGGTAGCTCAAGGGTACAGAGTTTTTACCAAAGGGGATGACAGTGCACTTTTTGGCATCGAGCTTGAGGCCATGGCTCTAACACCAGGCATCTGTCTCAGTGAGGCCCTTCTGTAGGATGTCCACATCATTAGGGCTCCTAGTTTGCAGTCATCTGCGAACTTCGTTAGCCACAGGCCTTCTGTGTTAGCTTGTACTTCAGAGAAGTAGATACCAAACAGGAGAGGCCCCAGGACTGAACCCTGTGGTACTCCACTTGTCACTGGTTTCATGTCAGATTTGGAGTCTGCAACCTTTACAGTGTGGGTTCTGTCAGTGAGTCAGTTGGCAACTCATCTTGTGACATAGGGATTTATACCTAGTTTAGTGAGTTTAGCTATAATTCCAGAATGGGGGATGGTGTAAAAAGCCTTGGCAAGGTCAAGATAGGCTGTGTGAACCACCTTAGCCTCATCGACTGCCTCAGAGAAGTATATTAGGCTCAGGATGCATGATCTGCCTTTCACAAACCCGAACTGGGTGGGGTCCAGAGTTTGGAGGTTACCAATGTCTTTGTTTATGAGTTCCATGACGATACATTCCATGGCCTTGCAGACCAAGCTCATCAGGCTAATAGGACGATAGTTCCCGGGATCAGTGGTGGCTCCCCCTTTGTGGAGTGGGATAACTGTTGCTATGCACCATTCAGTGGGCACAAAGCCTGATGTGAGGCTATGATTGAACATGGTGCTTAGGTGGGGAGCCAGTTCGCTCTGAAGTTCATGTAAAATGCAGCCTGCGATGTTGTCCAGTCCCATGGAAGCTGTGTTTTTGGCTTTAGAGAGTGCAGCTTTTACCTGTGTAGTTGTGATTACAGAGACTCTGCATTCTTCCTGTATAGATATGGGCCCTTTAGGGTGTGAGAGGGTGGTAAAGATAGCACTGAACCTATCTGCCAGAATGTTGGCAATATCAGTTGGTTCTGTAATTTTCATGCCGTTGTGCTGTAACTCAGAGCAGATGTGGGTGTTGCCATTGAGATTCTTGACATAGCTATAGAATGCTTTGTGGTTGTCCTTAGAATCAGTGGCGATTTTATTTTCATAGCTAGCTTTGGAGGCTCTTATAAGGGATCTCAGCATCTTACTGAGGCTGATCAGGGAGCTCCACCACTCATGGGATTTTACTCTCTTTTGCAACAGTTTCTTCTTTCTGTTGTACAGTTTGTTTATGGCAGGGGGCCACCAGATTGGCTTCCTTATTTTGGAGGATAGCTTCTTGGTTCTGTTTGGGATAGCACGATCCATGCACTCATGTAAATGTTTATAGAGTGCATTTGTGTAGGATTCAGCAGTTCTAACTGTATTGTCCCTCTGCATGGGTATCATGAAGTTCGCCACTTCTGTCTTAAGAAGCATGAAGTTGGCTATGGAGAAATTTTTTACCGTGGTTTCCTTAATGGGGGTGGGGGCAGGATGTGGATATCTAGGGTGATTAGCTTATGGTTGGATCTGACCAACAAGGAGTTGAGTTCGGGTGTGGAACACCGGTCATTTATGTTGGTAACGACTAGGTCTAGGACATTGTTGCCCTTGGTGGGGGTGTGGATAAGTTGATCCAGGGCACTGGAGTTTATGAATTCCAAAAAGCATTGAGCGAAGGAGTTGGTACATGAGTAGTTTTTCCAGTTAATGGTAGGGTAGTTGAAATCACCCATTATCAGGGTGTTTGAACCCTAATGTTTTCCAGTACATCAAGAAAAGAGGAGTGGGAATACTGGGGCATGATGGGGGATCTGTAGCAAGCAACAATTTGGATTGCACTTGGATAACCTTGGATGCATTATGCTGAGCAACTAGCCTGGAGGTGTGGATATCCTTAATGAATATGGGCACACCTCTGCCTTTGATGTTCCGGTCCAGGTTATGTGGCCGAAAAGTGTGGTATGAATTATAGCCTGGTAGTGCAGGGGTTCTCTTTGGAGCCTTGAACCAGGTCTCAGTCACTGCACAGGTATCGATTTTAAGGAGTGCCTTGAGTGAGTGCATTTTGAGATTTAGACTTCTAGCATTGAGTAGCATTACCCTCAGTTTTTGCTTGCCTGTTCCTGTTAAATTTGAAACTTGTCTAAAAAAGGCACTATAGGGGTGGCAAGAGCCTTAGCCAGTATCTGGAATCCCATGGGCGATAGGTGCAGGCCATCTCTGGCAAAGTATCATGGTCTGTCAACCATGTCGTCCCAGGCAGACAGATACTGGATCCGCTTAGAATGACACCAGAAGCTTAGCCAATTGTTGAAGTCAATCATTTTGTCCTTGTAGTGCGGTATCATTCTGGGCGATGGCAGAATGCTACTCAGGGCTAGGGTCTTACCTCCATGTGCTACAAGATCGGAGAGCTCTTCCATGTCTCTTTTCATGTAGTCCAGGGAGGCATGTCTCAGGTCATTCACACCAACATGGACAATGACAGAGTCATATTTGTACTTGTGGAGTGACCTGAGTGCATGGGTTATGTGGCAGATCCTGGCACCCAACAGGCAGCTGACAGTAACCTTCTCCTTGTTTAGCCTGGTGAGTGGGACATCAGTGTGCCTGACTATAGATTCACCTATGACTAGTGGGTTGGGTATGTTGTTTTGCCTAATATATTATATATGTTATTTTATATATATATATATATATATATATATATATATATATATATATATATTTGCCCATAATATCTGAATAAGTGAGTGGGATTTTCATGACAGCATCAACGAAACATTTTCCTTCCTTCTGTGTTTTTTTTTTTTTTTTTTTTAAGTTTTGGATTTTTCTTGGTATATTGATTGATTTTCTTAGTATATTTTATTTTTTATTTATTTTCCATTTGTTTACCACGTTAGTCCGACTGGACATAACATGACCATTTTCAGCGGAGGCTGGTGGAGAAAAGCTCCAGATGCATAGTAAACAATTATAAAAAATAATAAAAATAAATTATACAAACATAGATATTTTGTACAAAGAGCATAAAAAATATAAAAGGAGTAAAATCAGAGTTTTACAATTGATGCAGCATACACAGTGGTTAGAATACTGAGAAACAATTAAACAAGATAATATACAACAAATATACAACTGCATGAACATAAATTCAAAAATAAGTTTCCATAGACAAACAGGGTCATAAACTAGAAATCATAACTATAGTGATATGATTTATATTGCATTTATCTTGTTTTAATGATGGTATGTGTGTATTATTGTACGTGTCATATGTGCACAAATATTTGTATTAATCTATGTATTTACAGTATATTGACAAAGTACTGGGTCACATCAGAGGCTTGGGAGGTCATTGTTAACAAACTGAGAACTGTTGTAAAGCTTGGCACTGAATACCATAAGTTAAGGTTATGCTATAAGAGAATAACTATGTAAAGATAACCATGTCAGCAGCCAGAACGCATTATAAACTGAATGTTTTACTGTGCACATTAAGAAATGGATAGATTGGCCCAAACTCTGGACTGATGTGTGTGCTTTTTTTTTTATTCCTGGGGAAATGCTATTCAGAAGTGAAGAGACATATAAGGGAACAGTTTTAGTGGCACACCAGGCTGTGATTTTTTTGATGTCTATTGTCATGCAACGTTGACTAAATAGCTGAATCTAGTAAAGCTGGAAATGTGAGACTGTAGCCCACTGAAGGAGGGGAGATGGGAGGAGTAACTTGGCCAGGAACTGAAACTTGCAAAACTGCTCCTTGTGAAAAGTCTTTTTTATCTCAGTAATTTGTTGACACTTTTGCAAGTTTCTTTCAGAGAATGTGTAGCACATCAGTAGGAACAAAATTTGTAAAACTCAGCACATACCAGTCAATGACACATGAGCTTCAGACTCTCAAACTTGGCATTTTTTTCAGGTGGTCCATTCTAAGTGAATGGAAGTCTAGTCTGACAACAAATAGTAGGGCTATTTGTTCTCACAGTCTGTACATTGAGACAGATTTAGCTTTCCAAAAGAATCACAATGTCTGCCCTCATGAGGGCAGACAAGAGTAAAAAAAAATAAAATTAGGAAAGAGCACTTATTTTGCTGCAGGCAGCTTTAGAAAGTGCAGTAAATCATGGCAAGATAAAAAATATATGCTTTTTTATTGTTTGCCCGTAGTGGTCCTTTAAGGCTAAAAGTTATTGTTTTCTGATGGCACATAAGCTGTTTTTCACATCTGGTAGGGGAAATTAGATGAGAAAAGAAAACACAGCAAAGTGGGAGTACAGGCTGTAACATGCGCTTTAGCGTGGGTAATTTTAATTTTACGTTAGGTAATGCCTGTGGGTGCAACTGTCAATTTGGGGCAATTTCCATCAGGAGGGTTAAACTTCATTGTTTGAAGATGTGCATATGTCTGTGTGTTTGTTATATATTAATATGTTATGTGGGTATTCTGAAAATGTATTTAATTTTTTGAGGATTTTCATGAAAAAAATGTCTTGGAAAAAGGTTAAGAAGGAGATGAAAAGAAACAGATGTATAAAAGATCAAACTGCCAAACAGTGTGTGCATCTAACACAAAAGCTGGAAATACAAATTCAAAAAAGCTGTCATGTACAATAGGCAAGAACAGTAACTTCTTATCATAATGGCTACACTATCCATATTATTTTGGAATGTAAATGGCCTTACAGGTACAGACAAAAAGGTAAGCGTATTGAATTATATGTGAATAGCATTGCTACAGGAAACACATTTGGAAAGAAGTGAGCATGTGACTTTCATAAAGAAAGGATTTTGGGATGGATATTTAGCAGAACATCACAGACAAAGAAAAGGGGAGCAATTATACTAAATTGCTACAGCAGCTCCAATAGCGATAGAAGAAGGGAAAAAAGATAGTAATGGTAGATTTGTGGCAGTAAAGGGATAATGGCAAGGGAGGGTGATTACAGTGACATGCATTTATATTCCACCAAAAACTCTACTATGGAGTTTAAGAACATTTTCGGAGAAATAATTAGCTTTCAGCAGGGAATATTACTTACACGTGAGGACTAGAACTTGATTTGCAATAGCGAGAATGCATCTGGTGGACCTAGAAGGGAAAATAAAATAGGGTCGATTTCTGAAGAAATTCATAAAAATATTTGGTAAAGGCACTTGGCGATAATTTACATATTGTTCCCCAATTTCAGCACGCATCCAATAACTATTTTCAGATCATGCACCAATAAAAATTAAGATAAAAATGCAAAGTAATGAAATATAAATAGGGCACTGGCAGTTTCTTACCTACCTGTTAAAAAGAGGGCAATTTAAGGAATGGGTAGTAGAAATTATCTGACAGTTATTAGGGAAGATAGAAATTTCTTCAGAAGTTATAACTAGTGGGTGAGATAAAATGAACATGGAGTTTAAAAATATGGTAGAAAAAAGACAGAGATGGTTAAGAAGTAACAGGAATTATTTACAAATGCTGACAAAGATTAAAGTATTGCAGAATGAGGGGAATCTCAGAGAACAACAAGAGGCGCAACTGCAGAGTTCTAAACAGAAAATAAGGGTGTATCTGGATGTTATACACAAGTTTAAAAAGACTGCTGCTAACTATTTTTTGATAGCAACTCCAGAGTACAAAAATATTTAACACAATAACTTATGAAAAAGAAAGTAGAAAGGGTTGTTGCCAAACTTATGAAACCTACAACAAGAAAAATAGGCAGAGATCCTTATAGCAGTATTAGAGATATTTCAGAAATAATTTTAGGAAAATTTGTACAAAGCAGAGAAATGTGGAAATCAAGAGGAGCACAAATGGACATTTTTATGTCAATGTCAGAGTTAAATGAGGCTTAATAATTAACAGTTAATAAGAGATGAAATAAAAACAGTGATGTACAGTCAATTGGTAGGACAGCCTCCAGGAACAGATGGTATTTCTGTAGAAGTTTGGAAGGTAGGAGGGAAAAAGGGATAAAGATCTGGATTGTTTTATTCAACAGTATTATAAAAGCAGAAGAAGCATCAGCATCTTGGAAGAAAGCTGTAGCAGCTTTAATACCTTAAGATGGTAAAATCCAATCAAATCCAACTTGATACAGACCCATTTTTATTTTAAAACAGAATTACAAACTGTTTATGTCTATACCAGCTAAAAGAATGGATAAGGTGTTGCCAAAATTGATAGATATGGATCAATGTAGTTTTGTGGAGGGTAGGCAAACATTTGACAACATTACAGGAGAACTGCGCCCAGAGACTCAAAAAACATACTTATTTCACAACGGTTTGGTGTTTCCTACATTTTAACACCAGTCTGGGACTATTTACAGACTTTTAAATATTTTTATATGTAATTTCTATGTCTGACCACATGGGGTCTGACATCTTTTAAGTAATTCTGATTGTTTAGTCTGCCTCTAGGTTCCCCACAATGCAATGCTTGTCTGTAAAATATTACATCACATAGGCCTCTCTCTTCCTAAAGCTCCTGTCACTACACTGATTTTACATACATACACTGCTGTCTTTCAGTCAGTTAGCTTTACGTAACACTTAAAGCTAGTCATGGGCTACTTAAAGCACAAACAGTGCAAATGCCACAGAACAGACTTTCAAAGTGCTTTTTAATGCTGCTTCTTTTTAGAATGGCTAAACAGTCTTTTGTGAAGCCTGAAGTGTACTACTTTCACTCATCTTCCACCCCCCCCCCTTCACACCTAACTTTCCTAGCTGTCAAAGTGCTAAGGGTAATTTGAGCTGTTACCCGCTGTGATGGACAGCTCACTGCAGAAGACATAACTCGTGTACTGTTTCCATGGATGGGATTTTAGGACGGTCATGGTGATGTCAATTTGGGGAGGCAAATGGCCTGAAAACTACCTGCATTCAGTGGGCTTGATGACATCAATGAACTGGAGACTGCAGCAAGCTTTTCTAGGGTGGGATAAAAGATTTTTGAAAGTGAAACCACCGCAGTGCAGTAAGATATTGTTCTAGTGGAGAGAAACAGTCGATTTTAAATATTTTAAATGTTGTAATAATGTTTATTCATAGCAGGGACAGTAAACAGGGAGAAAATGGACACAGAATTTGAGCATTTAATTATATAATCCTGCTGCAGTCCTTTAATAGAACAATGATCCAAAAGGAAGCAGAATGTACGAAAATACTCTTATTTGTGGGTCTTGATGCACAGAAAGCATTTTACAAAGTAAGCTGGTATACTGTGAGTAGGGAAATGGAAACATCTGCATTCCCTGATACAATAATAAGGCTTAGGAAGATATGTGAGGGATCGCAGGCAAGAATTAGAGTGGGAGGGGTTCCACTCTGATAAAGTGCATCTCAGAAGAACCAGGCAGGGGTGTCCTATTTCTCCTTTGTTGTTTGCTTTACATTTAGAACCACTGGCAAAGAAAATAAGTTGTAATTCAAGGATATAATCAGTATGGTAATCAAGAAAAGTTGGCTTCATTTGCAGACAATTTTATTTTGTACACCATAAATCCAGAAAAGGAAATTTCAGTGTTCTGGGACATTTTAAGACAGTTTTCAGCATATAAAATTAATGAAGATAAAATAAAGGGTATAGCTGAAAACTACATACCCACATATGAATTAGTTCATCTACACCCATATTTATGAGGACATGATAAAATTAAGTATTTAGGACTATCAGTTAAAAAAGATTCTGTTATGGCAAAACTAAGAAATTGGAAGCTCTTGTTTACTAATATGGATATAAACATACAAGCAGTAAAAATGCTTTAATCCCTTCAGTTTTATACACAGATCAGGTATATTTTTATCAACCATAGAAAAATGTGTAGACAATAATTAATAAGGAGTTGAAGGAATTTATCTGGGAGGAGAAGAGGGCAAGGATCAAGTGGGATAAGTTTATCCTTTCAACAGAACAAGGTGGTTTAGGATTACCTAATTTGAGTGGATATTTTAGAGTTACACAATTAAGGCTCATATACATAATACAAGCAGGAAGTTCTAATTCAAAGTAGAAGGGTATGATGAAGCAGAGGGAATTTCAAGAAATAAGGGGGAAAAACAGTAGGATTTTGGATGCAGATCCTTAAAGAGAAAAACAGGAACACAGAATACCACAACGGAGTAGAAAGTATTCTAAGAACTAAGCCAACAAGAGATTGGAGAAAGGAGATTTTGCTGATTTTGATGACTGCAAGCAGGTATACAGAGAATAGGTAAGAGGTGACTGGAATTTACTACACAAAACTAGCAGTGGAATCAAGGCACTGGAAGCAAATAACTCTAGAGTGAAAAGTAATGGAGTTGGATGAGGCCAAGAACATTGCTGTAGTGCAGTTTTTAGGTATCAAAAACTCCCTTCGTTACCAGAGAATGACATCAGAGTATAGACAAAAAGAAAGGGTTAGGGGAATCCTAAGTGAAAGATCTGCTCTGTTTGGGTTTTTACTTGAATCTAGAACAGAAGCTGCTGATAAAAAAGGGATAATTAGTAAGAGAAATAAAATACTGCACAATAACTAAAAGACTATCAGAGGAGGTTAGAAATGATTGGGAACAGAAACTGGATAAGCAATTTACAAGGGACAATGGGAGGAAACATGCATGGCTTCCAAGTATGCAAAATAAGTGTAGATGGATTAAGATTTTGCTTGGAAGTACTTGCATAGGTTGCTGTTGAACAACAACATGCATAGGTATTTTACATACTAAGCAGACTCCAATTAATTCTTCCTCAAGTGTATGCCAGATGTTGGAGGTGTGATGGGGAAGAAAAAGATAACTGGGAACATATGTTCTGATAATGTAATGGAGTTGGCAGACTTTAAAAAAATCCATAGAGAGTCTTCTGTCACAAATACTGGATGAACAAATGCCTGTAACTAAGGAAATGATTCTTTTGAGCCGGGACACAGGATCTGAACTGCCTAGACATAGAAAGAGCTTAGTCATTTTAATTCTGGCTTCTTCCAAAAAAGCAAATACTAGAAAATAGAAATCAAAGTCTAAACCAGCAGTATTGGAAGTACTGAATATTTTAACAGAGATAAAAGAACTGGAAGAGGGATTTTTAGAAAAGATTAAGAGCAAATTACAAATAAAAATGGAAAATGTGGGAACAGTGCATGCATAACAATGCTTTGGCAGAAGAGAAATGAGGTTTAAGGGAAGGCAGGAATTGATCAATTTATAATGTTGGATTGAAAATTGTATAAATGTGAACACGTTAACATGGTTTCTTTTCTTTTATACTAAATGTACGTTGCCTATGTGGTTATTCAATAAAGGTGTTTAAAAAAATCCTCAGAAGAAAATCAAGTACCTGATATCCTTTTCTTATGTAAAATACATTTATATCCCTATCCCTCTTTTTGGTCTTCTATAGATCCCTCAACAGTTACCTGTGTCTAGCAAACATGTGCTCAACTGACTCTGTTTTAAGTAACTTCTATCATGTTTGCAAAACTAGCAGCAACAAGAACACCTGCAAAATAGACCTTTACCTTAATTGAAACAAGAATAGAACCTGCTGGCATGCTACGTATCTCACTCAAAGTATCCCTGTTATCTGGATAGAAACAGCTGTTTCACCCTCTTCAAATTTAACTTTGATGAATAGATGAGTAACAGCAAATGCATACTTGGTTTTGCACCAGAATGTCTTTACATAAGTACATAATATGTTGGGAACGGCAACAGCTAGCCAACAAATGATTTACCCTATCAGCTGCCTAAAAATGATCAATCAGTGGATCCACTGAACCTACAGGTACTAAACAGAACATGCTGCCATCGTTGCACATTTGGTTAATCTACATTATGCCTGCCTTTCATATGTCTGTCCTTTAAAATGTGTTGTAAATTTGGTTAAAAAAACTGTGACCACATTACTTCTAACAGCAGGGACCAGATAACTGATAGGATTGGGGTTTTGTCTTCAAGCGTATGAGTCAGTATGGTGCTCATTGCTTACTGCATCCTGTAGCTGTAACAACATTTTAGGATTTCTACACTTCCCGTCACTCTAAGGATCATTAAGAAATTGGACTTGGAAGTACTCACTCTGCCTAAGCAAATAAATCCTCAAAGCAGTTGAACATAATGATAGAGATGCAGAACTGTTTGCAGTTCTCCATAAAAAAGTTGACTTAGGGAAACTCATCTAACATTTGTCTCTGTATGGAGCTGATCATTAAATAGACTGCTGAAATAAGACTGGGTGATTATTGATAGTGGCAACTGTGGCATTCAGTTTCAGGTTATTGTGTCTGTTTTTTTTTTTTTTTTTTTTTTTTTTGAGAGACAGCTGCCAGCTATTGTGCCCTCTCTTTCACCAGACAGAAATACTGCCTGCTTATCTCAGACTGCAAAGGCAAACTGCATTACTAGCTGAGTTAAGTACAAACTTGCAATATTAAAGATTGTACTGCATTTCATTTTTCTATTTAATGGTTTCATTGAATATTGTGTCTGTCTCTCTCTGTAGTTATTTATTTTTCTGTTTGTTTCATAGAATAATGTGGTCTCTATCTGTCTCTGCAGTTAGTGGGGGCTATTGTGTTTCACTTCACTGATATTCAGTGCTAAACTCTTAGCCTAGAGGGTTTCTCTGTATTTATAAGTATTAGTCACACATCTTTGAATTTATTACTGCTCAATATCTGAGTTGTTTGGCTTCTGCTACATAGCTACAATCAACTGCATTACTAGCTGAGTCAAGTACAAACTTGCAGTGTTAAAGATTGTACTACATTTCATTTTTCTATTTAATTGTTTCATTGAATATTGTGTCTGTCTCTCTCTGTAGTTATTTATTTTTCTGTTTAATTGTTTCATAGAATAATGTGGTCTCTATCTGTCTCTGCAGTTAGTGGGGGCTATTGTGTTTCACTTCACTGATATACAGTGTTAAACTCTTAGCCTAGAGGGTTTCTCTGTATTTATAAGTGTTAGTCACACATCTTTGAATTTATTACTGCTCAATATCTGAGTTGTTTGGCTTCTGCTACATAGCTACAATCAACTGCATTACTAGCTGAGCAAAGTACAAACTTGCAGTGCTAAAGATTGTACTGCATTTCATTTTTTTGTCTATTTAATTGTTTCATTGAATATTGTGGTCTGTGTCTCGTTACAGTTATTTATTTTTCTATTTAACTGTTTCATAGAATACTGTGGTCTCTCTGTGTCTCTGCAGTTAGTTTCCCACCCACCCTATCTGTTCTTGTTCTGGTATTAATCTTGGTTGCTTTGGAATTGCCCGCACCTCCTGTAAATTTACGTTTGAACACTCCTCCTGGGTCTATCTCATTTTCTCACTCAACCAAGTACAGTGAGATCATATTTTGACCTCAGACACTCCTACCAGTCTCCCATCTGTTCAGCTCCATCCCAGCTCTATTCCAGTCTAGTGTTACTAGCTCACTCTACCTAATACAGACAGAACATTTGTGAAGGGCAAGCCATTTAGCTCCTTAATTTTGAATTATCTTCTGTTTCTCCTTCCACTTTCCAAAAAAAAAAACATTTCTAAGCTTGTTTCCTGCCTTTCCTGTAACTAGTCTAGTCCAGATACAGATTTGCTGCAACCAGGACTGTTTGTAAGCTTCTGAGCCCCCAAAGCCTTTCTGTGTTGGAGGGAAGTCTTCTAGCTTATCAGTGGGATTGGTAAGCACTAGGTAGCCTATCTACCACAAGAGTGGTTTCTGGCCCAGAAATTGTAGTTTATTGGCCGTTTGGGCAGTTTTTCCATCGCTTTCAACTTTCTAGTTTAAAAGGCTGTGTTTGTGCTGGTTTCCCACCTTTCCTGTAACTAGTCTAGCCCAGATACAGATTTGCTGAATCCAGGACTGCTTGTAAGCTTCTGAGCCCCGCCCCCAGCCTTTCTGTGTTGGAGGGAAGCATACTAGCTTATCAGTGGGAGTGATAAGCACTAGGTAGCCTATCTACCACAAGATCCAGTTACAAATTCTTAGTTTTAGCACTTGAATTTGCTTATTCGTGCTCAGCACTTGTTCAAAAATAGAAGTTATGTTCTTACCATAACGTTCCATGTTAGTTGTCTTCTTCTCGCCTTCTTCTTGCTGGATGGGTTCGGAGCCGACCTCGCCGACTCGCCACTCTAAAAGCTCGAGAGTTGGTTCCACCGGCTCGAGGCTCCCCTTATATCCCACAATGCTAGGCGTGAGTTACCTCAGATCTCGTTTGTAAGCTAATCCCAGCTTATAATAGTATAAGAATAACTATAAACAAAGTCCACCTCTAAAAACCAGGGAGAAAGAAGGGTGACCTACATCCTGATCCAGGAAATATGCACAACAACATATGCCTAAGAAAAGAGGTGGTAGAAAGAGAGGTCACAATCACAACTCCTCTAGGTCTGTCCAGGCCAGGGGAAGGAGGGTGGGAAAGAAGAAGGCGAGAAGAAGACAACTAACATGGAACGTTATGGTAAGAACATAACTTCTATATGTTAAGTTGTCTATCTCGCCTTCATTCTTGCTGGATGGGACCGCGTCCCTAGCACCTTGTCCCGGGTGGCCTAACGGAACAGACTCCTGAGAACAGTGGAACCAAAGTTAGCTCTATGCCTAGAAGCTAAATCCAACTTATAATGAGAAATGAAAGTGTGAGGAGTAGCCCAAGTAGCCGCTGCACAAATGGTGTCAATAGGCAGTCTGTCTTGGAAGGCTAAAGAAGTAGCCAAAGCTCTGGTGGAATTAGGAATTAGGTTTATTAGGCAGCTTTTGGTGTCTAATTTCATAAACAAGGGAAATCAGAGATGTTAGCCATCTAGATAATGATACCTTTGAAACTGAAAGTCCCTTTCTGCCTTCTGCATAGGAGACAAACAGCTGGTCAGATTTTCTGAATTGTTTTGTTCTATCCAAATAGTACCTCAACTGACGATGAACATCTAGCCAGTGTAATTTTTGTTCAGACCTATTGGAATATTCTGGAAAAAAGACAGGGAGGTCAATGCTTTGATTTAGGTTAGACGCCGAGACTACCTTAGGCAAAAAGGACGGGTTGGTTCGTAAGGATACCCTGTCCTTATGGAACAATAGATAAGGAGGTCGACAGCTGAGTGCATGAAGTTCTGAAACTCTTCTAGCTGAAGTAATAGCTACCAGAAAGAGAGTCTTCCATGATAGCAATTTTAAAGAACAGGAGGCTGCAGGTTCGAAAGGGGGAAGAATCAAAGTAGTAAGAACTAAATTTAGGTCCCAAGGAGAAGGAGGATTTCTTATAGGAGGTCTGAGAAGAAAAGCTCCTTTCAAAAAGGCTTTGCAAAGCTTGTGGGACATTAAGGCAGACTCTGAAATACCCACATGAAAGTTAGAAATAGCTGCCAATTGAACTTTAAGAGTAGAAGGAGATGAACCTGCATGGAAGAGTTCAGCTAGAAAATCAAGAACTATTTGGATGGAAGCAGTGAAAGGATCTATGTCCCTTCCTTGAGCCCAATATGTGAAGCGTTTCCACTTACTCAAATAAATCTTCCGAGTGGAAGATTTATGGGAAGCTATCAAAATATCTCGAACAGAGTGAGATAATTGAGGAAGCCTGGCTAAGGTTGGAACTGGAGGAACCAAGCAGTGAGGTTCAGAGAGGGGAGGGAGCGATGAAACTGACCCGACTGATGAATCAAAAGATCTGGAACTAGGTCCAGATGCCAAGGTCGCTCAATAGAAATTGATGTAGAAAGGGGAACCACACCTGTCGAGGCCAGTAAGGAGCAATGAGGATCAACGAGGCCTTCTGAGCGATAGCTTTCTGTATCACTTGAGAGATTAGTGGGAAGGAGGAAATGCATACAGAAGTCCCCGGGACCAAACTTGGACTAGAGCGTCTCTGCTGGGCTGGCCTGGTAAAGGGAATAGAGTGAAATAATCTCTGCACTTGCTGTTTTGGGGAGTAGCAAAAAGGTCGCAGCAAGGCTGACCCCACTTGAGAAAAATTTCTCTCACAACAGAGTCTTTCAGAGACCACTCGTGAGGCATGAGGATAGCTCTGCTCAACTTGTCCTCGATTTGATTGGACTTCCCGGGGATGTGCGTTGCTATCAGAAACCGCTGAGAGGAAATCGCCCATTGCCACAATCTGAGTGCTTCTCGACACAGGGGGTAGGACCTGGTTCCGCCTTGTTTGTTGATATACCACACTACAGACATGTTGTCTGTCTGGATTGCAATCGTTCCCAAGGGAAGAGAGTCTTGAAGGGCTTGCAACGCTAAAAGCACTGCTCTCATCTCCAGAACATTTATGTGCAAGTGGCATTCGTCTGGTTGCCATGTGCCCTGGACCGTCCTGCCCTGATAATGCCCCCCACCCGATCAGGGAGGCGTCCGTTGTCAGAGTAGCAACCGGAGGGGAGGAACAAAGGGTCTTCCCAATAAGAGCTGAGGGGAAGACATCCACCACATGAGATGATTACTGCACGCCTGCGTGATCATAATGGTGTGGGACATTGGAAGTTGCTGGTATGACCATTGTGTAAAGAGCATCCATTGAAGGATTCGCATGTGGAATCTGGCTAATGGAAGCAGAGGTATGGCCGCCATAATTCCCAACACTTTCAGAACTAACCTGGCTTTGATTCTGTTGTTGTTGAAAAGGAGTGAGACCAGTTTGTGTATGTCTGTTATTCTCTGATCTGTTAGTCTCGCAGACATGTCTACTGTGTCTAGATTTAAGCCTATGAAGGTAATAGTACGACAAGGCGACAAAACAGACTTTTCGCAATTTATTGAAATGCCTAACTTTTGACAAATGCGAAAAGTGTAATCCCTGGCCATCAGAAGGAGATGCTTGGTGGGAGCTGTGAGGAGCCAGTCGTCCAAATATGGAAACACCTGGAATCCTTGTCATCTCAGGTGAGAAGCTACCACTGCCATGCATTTGGTAAACACCGGGGCAGTGGTGACACCAAAGCGCGCGGCCCTGAATTGACAATCACTGGTTCCCAGCCTGAAGCGGAGGAATCTTCTGGAGCCGCCTGTTCATTTTATGTGATAGTACGCATCCTGAAGGTCTATAGAGCACATCCAGTTTCCTTTTCCCAATAGGGGAAGGATGGACTGCAGCGTGACCATCCGAAATCTTGTTTTCTTGACTGATCTGTTCAAGATACTGAGATCCAAAATTGGTCTCCAGTCCCCTGTTTTCTTTGGAACTAAAAAGAACCTTGAGTAGATTCCGGATCCTTGCTGGTCTGCTGGAACTGGCTGAATTGCTCTTTTCGCAAGCAGCTTTGAAATTTCCAAAACCGCTAGATCCCTTTGAGCGGGTGGAACATCTGGAAGGGATTTTTTTGATTGGTTTGGAATGCGAAGAAAGGAAATAGAATAGCCTTCGGAAATGACGGACTGCACCCATTTGTCTTGAGTCAGGGATAGCCAGGCTTCTGGGTACAGTGACAATCTTCCTCCGACTGCCTCCGAAGGTGGGCAGTCGGGCAACACCTCAGGGATGCTGAAAGGGCTTATCAGAGAAGCTTCTCGACTGCCCTGGTTCTGCGGAGCCCCCCTGCCTCGAGGGCGACGTCTACCATTGTTATTCCCGCCTCTGCCTCTGGCGGGGAACCGACTCTGTGCGTCAGGCGAAGTCCCTTGAGACTGTTTACGGAACCACATTTTCCCACTTTTCTGGCCTTTGGGATAAGGCCTAGAAGGAGTAGAAAAACGGACTCCGATGGCAGAAAGAGTCTCGCCATCAGTCTCGCACCTAGTCAAGGTTTCTTTCACTTGAGGACCAAAGAGAGATGATCCATCGAACGGGGAATTAGTGAAAGATGTTTTGAAGGGGTCCGCAAAATTGCATAGCCACATCCAGGCATGCCTACGTAAGGCCACACCTGTCCCTGCGGCCCTGCTCGCTCCATCAGCCGCATAAGAAAGGAGGCGCATGGAGGAGTTGGCTATGGAGTTCAGGGTAGCCAGCTGAGTGTTCATCTTATCTTGAAAACCCGCAGCTGTAGGGTCCTTCAACATGTCACTCGCTTCTTTGATCAAGTCCCTTTGAAGACGAGTAAAATGGCACAGGTAGTTCAGCGAACGCATAGCAAATGTCGCTGACGAGAACATCTGCTTCCCGTACCTGTCCATGGACCTAGATTCCTTGTTAGGTGGATGGACAGGTACTGAAGGATCAGCTAGTTCCTTCTTAGTGGCAGCAGCAACCACCATAGCATCCACAGAAACTCCTTTTGTCAAGAACTGTTTGTCTGCTGGTGCCGTTATGAATTTTGAGGGTCTCCTGGGAGTGGGGTCCACTGAATCAGGAGCCGTCCATGCCTTCTTAGCTACCACCTGCATGAGGGGGTCAAAGGGGGGAAGACACCCAGGAGGTGGAAGGACGAGAGCCAAACGCCTCAAGGTACACAGATTCATCCTCCGAAGGGTTGAGGGCTGGCCAATTTCCCCTCTGTTTGAGGATTTCTAGAATGTCTGCAAAAGAGACATCTTCAGAAGGGGAACGGGGGGAACCCTCGGAATCCTCTAAATCTGTGTCAGATGTGATGGACTCAGGTGAGTCAATGTGTTTCCTCTTACACTTCCTCTTCCGAGGGGGCTCTTCTGCCAAATCAGGAGAGGCCTCGGAAGAGGATGAGATCCCCACAGGGGGTTCCTGAGGAGCTGGCTCTCTGCGGTCTGGGATGAGGGAGTGAGTCGACTTGACCTGAGGCACCGTAGAGGGAGGGGCGGACGGAGCCGACTGTGGAGTAGAGCCAGGCTCTAACACACTCCGCATGACCTCGAACGCACCCCTGTCAGGCAGAGCCAGAGGTCCCCACTCCGAGAAGCTGGAAACCTCCCTCGGCACCGACAGTGATGGCTCCGAGGCCGATGTCGGAGCCGAACTCACCAGCGCCGAAGCTCCGAGAGGAAGAGCGGGGTCGGACAAGGGTCCGATGCCACTCACCCCCTCGGAGCCGACGAGGGAAGACCGGCGCCGAGATTCTTCGAAAGAAGAAATCGGAGCCGACGACGGAGCCGAAGACATCTGTATCGGCTCCGACGCTACCACAGTCTCGGTTCAACGCCCGGCCCGAGCTCAACGGAGTCGGAGGAGGAACATATTCATGGACAGGGGCAGGCATCGACTGATGAGTCGGGCTCTGAAGCATTTGGGCCAGTGCCTCGGACTTAAGAAGTCGACTCACTACCCTCTGAAGGTCATGATCCGACAGCCTCGATGACCTAGAGGAGTGAGATTTATGGCTCCGTTCAGACAGCAGAGGAGATGCTGGAGCCGAATGAACGGAGCCAAGGGATGGTGACCTAGATCTCTTCCTAGATGTCGGCTCCGAAGGTCTGGTCAGAGCAGACAAGGGGATTTCTAATACCTCGGCTCCAGCCGGAGCCGAGGGAACCACAGAAGCTGTAGACTCATCGGCTCCAGCCGGAGCCGATGCAGACGTGGGTTTAGTAGCCTTAGGTCTCGGCTCAGTAGCTGGAGCCGAGGACCTAGAAGCCTTGGAGGGCTTCCCAGAGACAGAAAGGGAATCCTCAGGCTTAAGTAGACCCCTTAGGATCAATTTGTTCTTTCTTTCCTGCAGGACCCTGGGACTGAAGCCGTGGCATACAGCACAGGAGTCCTGCAGGTGCAAAGGCCCCAGGCAGTAGACACAAGAAGTGTGACCGTCTGTCAGAGACATTTTCTGACAGCACGCATCACACTTCTTGAAGCCTGAGACCTTTGTGTCTTTAGACATCCTAGAACAAGAAAGTGTAACCACACACACTCAGTCAGACACACTGATTACACTTTATCTTATTTTTAAAAACTCAAAAATAAAACAACTATCAAAAAGTTTTAATTAAGAGAAGCAACACACACACACCACTAGGGAATGGGGGAAAGGCCTGAAGGCCCGAGGGAGAACTTTTAAGTTCTTGTGGGAAAGAAACGGGACTTTATGAAAAAAGGGTTAGAATTCCACTAAACTAAGGGAAAATGTAGTTAAAATTAAAAATAAAGGGGTTTAAGTATCCTAACTTTACTGAAAGTTTACTTACCAAGAAGCCGGTAGAAAACCAACACCTCGATCGCTGTAGCGGCAAACGAGATCTGAGGTAACTCACGCCTAGCATTGTGGGATATAAGGGGAGCCTCGAGCCGGTGGAACCAACTCTCGAGCTTTTAGAGTGGCCGAGTCGGAGCCGAGGTCGGCTCCGAACCCATCCAGCAAGAATGAAGGCGAGATAGACAACTTAACATCTTGTTGTTAGCACTAAATAAGCTACAAAGTACTACAGCACTCAACCTTCCTCTTTACCTAGAGGAAAAGAGTTATTGTACTTACTTTCCTCACTTGCTTAGAGAAAACCAGCTCTTACACTCACTTTCCTCACTTGTCTATAGGAAAGTAGCTTTTTATTCGGGCATGTCCAATGGTCATCTCCAAGTGTTCTCTCCTGTCTATCTGATTAATCTGGGCATCTTGGGGAAATGTAGCAATTGCCTCAGGTACACAGACAACCCTCTCCTCCTACCACCCAACACCACAACCTGTGAGAGATGTACTTATCTAGCCAAACTGGAAGTAAAGCTCTCTCCAACCAAGACTGAACTTGACAGTCAAGAGGAGAAGATAAACACTTGCACCACACCACACTCCTCACATCATCTCACTAAACCTACACAACCAAAATCCACACATAGAAACACAAAAACATTTGCAGAGACTCTCAATAATAATCTGCTCAAGCAACAGAGACCTCCAAAGCAGAGGCACAAGCAACCTCCACCCTCAACACAACCCAAATGACATATAGCCCACAGACTCAGTGTGCCACTCAACCACAGCCCATAAGACAAAACAACGTACCCAACACACTAGTCATAGGTGACTCTATAGTCAGGCACACTGATGTCCTACTCACCAGGCTAAACAAGGAGAAGGTTACTGTCAGCTGCCTGCCGGGTGCCAGGATCCGCCACATAAACTATGCACTCAGTACACTCCACAAGTACAAATATGACTCTGTCATTATCCATGTTGGTGTAAAACACCTGAGACGTACCTCCCTGGACTACATGAAAACAGACATGGAAGAGCTCTCTAATCTTGTTGCCCAGGCAGGTATGACCCCTGCCTCAAGTAGCATCCTGCCATCACCCAGAATGATACTGCAGTACAAGGACAAAATGATAGACTTCAACAATTGGCTAAGCTTCTGGTGTCATTCTAAGGGGATCTAGCACCTGTCTGCCTGGGACGACATGATCGACAGACCACGTTGCTTTGCCAGAGATGGCCTGCACCTGTCACCCCTGGGATTCCAGATACTAGCCAAGGCTCTTGCTGCCCCTATAGTGCCTTTTTTAGGCAAGGTTCAAATGACAAATTCACCACTGTAACAGGAACAGGCAAACAAAAACTGAGGGTAATGCTACTCAATGCTAGAAGTCTAAATCTCAAAATGCACTCCCTCGAGGCACTTCTTAAAATGGAGAACATTGATATCTGTGCAGTGACTGAAACCTGGTTCACAGCTCCAGAGAGCACCCCTGCATTATCAGGTTATAACTCAGACCACACTTTTTGGCCACCTAACCTGGACCGGAACACCAAAAGCGGAGGTGTGTCCATATTCATTAAGGATATCCACACCTCCAGTCTTAGTTGCTCAGCATAATGCATCTGAGGTTATCCAAGTGCAACTAACTCTGGACAAAACTGCAATCCAAATTATAGCTTGCTACAGATGCCCCACCATGCCCCAGGATTCCCACTCCTCCTTTCTTGATATACTGGAAAATATTAGGGTTCAAACACCCTAATAATGGGCTATTTCAACTACCCCACCATTAACTGGGAAAACTACTCATGTACCAACTCCTTCGCTCAACGCTTTCTGGAATTCATAAATTCCAATGCCCTGGATCAACTTATCCACACCCCCACCAGGGGCAACAATATCTTAGACCTAGTCATTACCAACATGAGTGAATGGTGTTCCATACCTGAAGTCAACTCCTCATTGGTCAGATCCGACCATAAGCTAATCACCCTAGATATCCACATCCCGCCCCCAACCCCATTAAGGAACTCTGGGTAAAAAATGTCTCCAAAGCCAACTTCATGCTCCTTAAGACAGAAGTGATGAAGTTCATGACACTCATGCAGATGGACAATACAGTTACGACTGCTGAATCCTACACAGATGCACTCTATAAGCACTTACACGAGTGCATGGATCATGCTATCCCAAACAGAACCAAGACACTATCCTCCAAAAAAAGGAAGTCAATCTGGTGGTCCCCTGCCATAAACAAACTCTACGACAGAAGGAAGAAACTGTTGCAAAAGAGAATAAAATCCCATGAGTGGAGGAGTTCTCTGGTCAGTCTCGGTAAGAAGATGAGATCCCTTATAAGATCCTCCAAAGCTAGCTACGAAAATAAAATTGCCACTGATTATAGGGGCAACCACAAAGCATTCTATAGCTATGCCAAGAATCTCAATGGCAACACCCAGATCTGCTCGGAGGTACAACACAACGGCATGAAAATAACAGAACCAACTGATATTGCCAACATCCTGGTGGATAGATTCAGTGTTAACTTTACACCCTCTCACCCCCTAAAGGGCCCATATCTATACAGGAATAATGTAGAGTAACTGTAATCTCAACTATGCAGGTAAAAGCTGCACTCTCTAAAGCCAAAAACACAACATCCATGGGACCAGACAACATCCCAGGCTACATTTTACACGAACTTCAGAATGAACTGGCTCCCCACCTAAGCACCATGTTCAATCATAGCCTCATATCAGGCTTTGTGCCCATTGAATGGCGCACAGCAACAGTTATCCCACTTCACAAAGGGGGTGCCAATGCTGATCCGGGGAACTATCGCCCTATTAGCCTGACGAGCCTGGTCAGTAAGGCCAAGGACTGTATCATCATGGAACTCATAAACAAAGACATTCGTAATCTCCAAACTCTGTACCCTACCCAATTCGGGTTTATGAAAGGCAGACCATGCCTCCTCAACCTAATCGACTTCTTTGAGGCAGTCATTAAAGCTGGAGACGAGGGTAAGGTGGTTCACACAGTCTATCTTGACTTCGCCAAGGCTTTCAACACCATCCCCCATTCTGGAATTATAGCTAAACACACTAAACTAGGTATAAATCCCTATATCACAAGATGGGTTGCCAATTGGCTCACTGACAGAACCCACACTGTAAAAGTTGCAGACTCCAAATCTGACTTCAAACCAGTGACAAGTGAGTACCACAGGGTTCTGTCCTTGGACCTCTCCTGTTTGGTATCTACTTCTCTGAAGTACAGGCAAACACAGAAGGCCTTTATCTAATGAAGTTCACAGATGACTGCAAACTAGGAGCCATTGTTGAGTCCCCAAATGATGTGGACATGCTACAGAAGGGCCTCACTGAGACAGATGCCTGGTGTCAGAGCCATGGCCTCAAGCTCAATGCCAAAAAGTGCACTGTCATCCCCTTTGGTAAAAACTCTGTACCCATTAACTACCACATAGGCGGCAGTCTACTTAATGCCAAATGTGTGGTAGGAGACCTGGGGACTCAGGTGAACAGTAGTCTCCCCTTTGATAATCACATCACCACAGTAGTCAGGAAATCCTTCTAAGTGGCGCACCTCATCATAAAAAGGTTCTCATCTAGGAAAAAAGAGGTCATTGTTCACCTCTACTAGACACTCATTAGACCCATTATAGAATACAATGCCCCTTTTGGAATGTACCTCACAAGACATCTGCAGCAGCTGGAAAGGCCACAGAAGTACCCTCACAAAGGGGATTACTGGCCTCAAAACAGTTGCCCTACACTGACCTTCTCAAAAAACTCCAGCTTTACTCCGTAGCATATCGCCTACTCCGAGGTGATCTCTGCCTAACATATAAAGCTATGTCAAACTTAGAGCTGTTGGACATGCTACACCTAAAGAAATCCCAATCTCTCAGAGCTACATGCTCTAGGGACCTAAACCTTGTCACCACAATAAACAGGACATGCTAGAGGGATAGATTCCTGTCCCAGAGACTTCCCATACTCTGGAACAAGCTATCCATCTATGTCAAGCAAAGTTCCTCATTAGCAATCTCCAAGAAAAATCTTGAAAAGTGGATGGAAAATTGGAAATACAGCCCATGGATCACTTCTGTGGCTCTGCTTGACAGAGGGACAGGAAAATAACTTTCTTGGGTGGCGTAAGCCAGGGAATCATGTTGGCTAGGCTTACGTAGGCCCTTGGGCCAATAGCTTAGTACCTACCTATGAACCTATGAGCATTCCTAACAGAGATAAAAGAATTGGAAGTGGGATCTTTTAAAAAGGGAAGGAGCAAATTACATGCAAATAAATGGAAATAGCAGGAACAATACATGTAGAATAATGTTCAGGAGAAGGGGGAGTCAGATTTAAGTGAAGGCAGGAAATGAGCAATTTATGTAATACTGGACTGATGACAGTTATAAAAAAGAAAGTAAAGTTCTGTAAAATTCTTACCATAACAGTACATGTCCTTTCCTTCACTGTTGCCATACTCTTTACATCTGGGATTCCCTGCCCAACATCTGGGGAGTATATACCAAAGCTTTAGGTTGCTTTAAGGTATGCCGTACGTCACAAGTATGCTCCTTGCGTAGTGTAGGGCATAAAGGTGAAATCCAGATGGAACATCCTCAGAACTGATATCCCCAGTAGGAACGTCAGTCCAAAGAAAACCAAGAAGTAACCAGTACGTCCAGAAAAGAAATTAATCAGGGGGAGGAGGGAGGAAGTGAATACTGCAAAAGTAGGAAAGAACATTGACTATTATGGTAAGATTTTACACAACTGTACTATCTCCTTTCATATCACTGTTGCAGTATTCTTCACATCTGGGAGAGTGACAAAGTTCAAGAAGACACCTGAGATGAGGAAGGACCAGCACAGCCCTTTAGGGAGGCTATGAAGTATGGCTCTAGTAAAACCAACTCTAGCTCTGGAGATTCCATCCAACTTGTAATGCTTAATAAAAGTATACAATGAAGTCCAGGTAGCTGCTTCAAGAATACAGTTCGTATCCAAATCCTTGAAAAAAGCACCAGAAGATGTCACAACTCTAGAAGAATGAGGCTTTACAGAAAAAGGAAGGCACCTACCATGAAAAGAATAACAAAAAAATATAGCTTTAGAAATACAAAAATAAATACTTTGCTTGGATTCAACTAATCCTGGGGACCTAGGATGAAAAGAAACAAACAACTGATTAGACTTTCTTATAGACAGTCTTACCCAAATAAAATCTGAGTTGTTTATGCACATCCAAAGTATGTAGTACCCTCTAACTGGCACAATGCAGAGGGGAAAAAGGTAAGCAATTGAACGGACCGATTAAGTGACAGCTTAACCACTCTGGGCATAAAAGAAGAATTTGTACACAAAGACACCCCATCCTTATGAAACACCAAAAAAGGAGGACAAGCCATAAGGGCTTGAAGTCTGACAGAAATAAGGGCAAACAAAAGAACAGTCTTCCAAGAGTAATGTCGCAGGGAAGCAGCAGGCTCACAAGAAGCCTGAGCCAATTGCTCCAAAAGAAAATTAAGATCCCGGGGAGTAGGAAGAGGCTTCCTGGGAGGCCTAATATGAAGGACACATTTAAGGAATTGTTTAGCTTCAAATCTAGAAGCTAAAGGAGGAGATAAAGGCAGACAAGAACAGTCAGCTGATAAGTGGGCCTTAAGAGAAGAATAAGCCATCCCAGCATTCAGCAATTCGTGCAAATAAGAGAAAACCAAAGAAGCATCCACAGAAAGTGGATCCAGTTTGCAAGAGAAACACCAAACAGAAAACATCTTCCATTTGGATAAGTAGCACTACCTAGCATTGGGTTTCCTGGCCTCCTGCAGGACCCCAACCACATCCTCAGAACAAATGTGTTTATGTAGAACCAAAATCCTTTCACACACAATAAGAGTGGACAGGTGGCGATGGATGAGAGATCCCTTGTCTTGTGTGAGTAGGTCCAACCTGTGAGATAACTTGTGATGACTGCCCTTGGTTAAATGCAAAAGAAAGGGGGAAAGTACAGTTGTGTACACTTACCATAAATGTAGATGTTCGAGTGAATTCACTGTTGCAGTCATCACCTGTGGGTTATCCCTGCTGTGGTAGTTCCCCTGTCGGCCCGAATACCAGAGTCAATGTTTTTGTGCACCGGCTGCCGTCCCCTGTAGTCTGACATCAGGTTGTCAGTGCTATAAAGCAAGGCAGCCATCATCATTACATCAGTTTTTCTTGTCCTAACCTTTCAGAAGCACAAGGGAAAAGAGAGAAGTGGTCCTGGTGGCTAAAAGCCATATTGGGAAGTTTGGGTCCCCCTAGGGGAAGATGTGAAAAGGTGGCTGGAGGGCGGGATACCAAGAGTGCAACAGTGAATACACTCGAACATCTATATTTATGGTAAGTGCACACAACTGTACTATGTTCTTCATGTTTCAATGATGCAGTCATCACCTGTGGGGGGATTCCCAAAGCTAACGAAAAGGGTGGAAGGATAGGTATGGGTCAGGAGGCCCTGCAGAATTGCAGACCCAAACCCTGCCCTGGACATGGAAAAAGAGAGGTAGGTGGTAATGCTTTGTAAAGGTATGGACAGAGGTCCAGGTGGCAGTTTCCAATATGTCCCCGGTAGGTACTCCTCTGAGGAAGGGAGTGGAAGTTGAGGTTGCCCTAGTGGAGTGGGTACGGATAGATTTGGGGATGGGTTTCCCATGTAGTGTATAGCAAAAATGGATGCAGTGTGAAATCCATTTGGAAATTATTTGTTTGGAGATGGGCTTCCACTGGGGCAAAGCTTGCAAGTAGCTCGTCTGTTTTTCTGAATGGCTTAGTATGGTCCAGATAGTATAAGAGTTGTCTGTGCACGTCTAGTGAGTGTAGAATTCTTTCCCCCTTGTTTTGAGGTTTGGGAAAGAAGGTGGGAAGGTGTACTGCCTGGTTACGAGTCACATCAGATACCACCTTGGGCATAAAAGAGGGGTTAGTCCTCAGGGAGACTCTGTCTGCATGAAAAATTATGAAGGGCTTGACAGCCATGAGAGCTTGAAGTTCTGAGACACTTCTGACTGAGGTGATAGCTAGTAGGAAGACAGTCTTCCAAGAGAGGTATTTCAATTCTGCTGAAGCAGCATGTTCGAAAGGAGGTAAGGTTAGTTTCTCTTAACACATAATTCAGGTCCCAGGGTGGCGTCGGAGGCCTTCTGGGAGACCTGATATTAGAAGCCCCTCTGAAGAATTGCTTAATCAAAGGATGAGAGAAGAGGGGTGAGTCTGAATCATAATGGGCAGAGATGGCCGATGCATGGATTTTAATAGAGGAGAAAGAGAGGCCACTATTGAGCAACTCTGCTAGGTAAACCAGGATGAGAGGGATGGAAGGTTGGAAGGTACTGCCCCCTTTGAATTGTTTCCAGCAGCAGAATCTTTTCCATTTTCCTGCATATGATTTTCTTGTGCTGGGCCTTCTGGCCTCTGTGATGACGTCCAGGACCCGTTTGCTTAACTGGGACTCCCTGTTAGCTTTTAGTGAATAAGCCATGCCGAAAGTTTGAGAGTCTGTAGGTCTGGGTGAAGTATCTTCCCCATCTCCTGGGTACCTTCCCCATCTCCTAGGTCAAGAGGTCTGACATCAGGGGAAGCAGCTTTGGGGGCTGTAAGGTCAAACTGCGTAATAAGGGGTACCAGTACTGTCTGGGCCAATCTGGAGCAATGAGGATGGCCTTTGGCCTCTCCTCTTTATTTTGATCATAACCTTTGGAATAAGGGGCAGATGAGGGTATGCATACACAATGAGGGAGCTCCACAGTAAGATTAAGGCATCCACTTTATATGCTAGGAGGTGATACTCCCTGGTACAGAACTTGTGCAGTTGGTGGTTGAGGTGCAAGGCAAAGAAGTCCACTTCTGGGGTCCTCCACTCCTGGGTGATTTGCAGAAAGATTTCTTTGTGGAGCTGCCATTTGTGGGGGTCCAGAAGTTTCTGCTTAGGTGGTCTACCAGGGTGTTGTTGATCCTTGGTAAGTATTGGGCAATTAGGTGCAGCCCCATGGAGGTGGCTGTAAGCCAGAGATTCATGGCTAACCTGTAGAGGGGGTAAGACTGGGTACCCCCTGCTTGTTGATGTACCACATTACTGTGGTATTGTCTGTTTTTATAAAGAGGACCCCTGGCCTGATATGCGGTTGGAAGGAAGTCAGAGCCTTTTGCACTGCCATCATTTCTTTCTGGTTGATGTACAAGTGAAGTTGCTGGGCATTCCAAAGGCAATGGGTACACCTGCCTGCTAGGTGAGGGCCCCAATGTCTGAGGCATCGGTGGTGATGGTCTGGCCGGAAGGGCAGAATGAAGGGAAGACCCTGCTTCATGGCACAAGCCTCTGCCCACCAGAGAAATTCAGCCCTTGTACAAGGGATCAGAGGAAGAGTGGTCTCTAGGGACTGAGAGTGCTGACACCAAAGGTTCTTTAAGTACCACTGAAGTTTTCTCATGTGACCACTGAAGTTTTCTCATGTCAAGCCTGGTGAGAGGGATGAGAAGGATACAAAATGCCATGTATCCCAGGGCTTGCAACTGGATGAAGTAGAGAGGCAGGAAACTCTGTTTTTCTGGGGATAGGAAGGCCATTTGGGTTGCTGTGTCTAGCACAGCTCCCAGGAAAACAATCTTTCTGATGGGGTTTTGCTTTGATTTTTTATCTCGTTGATGGTGAACACTAGGGAAGCCAGGATTGATTTGACAAAGGGAAGGTCCTGGAGCAACTTTTCTTTGCAGTCTGCCTGAATGAGGCAGTTGTCCTGGTAAGGGTAAATCTGTATATTTCTCTGTCTGCAGAATGCTGTAGTCGGGGCCAAGCATTTGGTGAATACTCTGGGAGCAGTAGATAAGCCAAAGGGCAGTGCAGAGAACTGAAAGTGCTGATAGCCTGCTCTGAAGTGCAGGGATTTTCTGCACAATTCCCTGATGGGATGTAGAGGTAGGCATCTTTTAGGTCTAGTGTCACAAGCCAGGCATTTTGTGTGAGCAAAGGTAGGAGCTGCTGCAAGGTTAGCATTTTGAATCTGGGGACTACGAAGGAGGAGTTAAGCTCATTGAAGGAGAATCTGTATCCCTGAGAAATGGATTTTAAGACCCATTGGTCCTTGGTTATAGAGACCCAATTGTCCTTGAAGAGGGTGAGCCTTCCTCATAGTTTTTGATGAGTGAAAGAAGGGGGTAGGGAGAGTCATTGTGAGTACTTGCCATAAAAGCTTGGCTTAGAACTCCTTGCCTTAGAGATGGTAGTGACCCATTGTTTGTTTCTTTGCTGGCCCAGGGATGGGGGCCTGAATGGCCTGTCCCTGCAGGGCTTACCTTGGCCCTGTCTGCTAGGTGCAGGAAGGCCCAGTGCTTAGAGGGAAAGTTCCTGCTGAATCTGGGAGGTTGAACTTGAAAGAAATCTTTTACTGTTTGCATAAATTTTGCTTTGTCTTCCATCTTTTAAACACCTCTTCTGCTTTTTCCCCCAAACAGTTTCTGACAACAGATCCTGTAACTGCTGCCCTACAACAGGCTTCTAGGGCATCATATCCACATTGTAAAGAGTGTTTGGCCACTTGACAAGAAGAGTGTAGTAATTCTGTCAGCTCTGTTGAGTTGACACAGTCAGGAAAGGCAGCAATCTTCTGTTTTAATTGTTCCAAAGTGTGTTGTTGATATTTTAACATATGGAACTGACAATTGAGTGCTCTGATAGCTAAGGTTGCAGAGATGTATACTTTCTTACCCCATCTGTCCAGAGCTTTGAAGTCTTTGTCAGAAGGAAGAGGATTCTTGGCAGAACTAGTCTTGGCTCCTTTGGGTCCTTGTGTAATGACCTCAGAGTCTGCAGCAGGATTCCTATACAGGTATTTGTGAGAATCTGGTACTCTGCACTGCCGGTCAGGTTTAGTTTAGAGCAGGAGGCAGGAAATCAGGGGCTAAGCTGGATTCATGAAAAACATCATCCACCACTTCCAAAATAGGTGGGATAGCCAGGGGACTGTGATGGGGCAAGTCCAGAAACTCTAAGTCGTTTCTTTGACTGTGGGAAGTCTTGAGATTCCCATTGAAAATGTTCCTTGAGGGAATGGTTTCCCCAAAGGAGAGGTCCTCTAGAGGGGAGGCAGAAGGGATGGATTCCTCTGCATCTGAATCCTCACAAACAGTTAAGGGATGTTGTTCACCTTCAAAAGCAGAATAATCAGATTCCTCAGACTCTTGGGTCTGCCATAACTTCTGGAGAAGAATGCCTTTTCCTTTTAGGAGTGGGGGCCTGTGTACCTCGGATAAGGGAGATGAGATACTCCTGCATTTTAAGCATTTGAGTTTGGAGCAGTAGCAAGATGGTGGCTAGAAGCAGATTTCCTAAGAGTGGCCTGGCTTCCAGGCCTGAGAGAATCCGGTCTCTGAGAAGTGGTAGTTGGATGCGAAGATATCAGTTTTTGCTTAGAATCAGTACTGCGAAAGCCTCCTCGGAAGCCGGTGCTCGTGTCGTGGCTCTAGACCCAACCAAGGCAGACACAGCCAAAGGCTTGGAAGACGAAGTGGATTTCTGCGGCATACTGGACTCCAAAAAGGTCTTGCAGAGGCCTGCGTAGAAAGTGAGCTAGGCATCAGGGGCTGCGAAAGCACCTCATGGAATTCCGGAGCACTGACGACTTACTTACTGGTAGCATCGTCGGAAGGCTTAGTCCGTTTCTCTCTACGGAATGTCGACAGATTGTTGGCTAATGGATGCCATATTGGAATTCGAAGACAGAATAAGAAAATAATTGCCTAAAAAAAGAGCTCTACGGCAAATAGTTCTTGCATTAAAGAGGGCACAGAACCGGCAGCGAGGGACATCATGGTATGGGCCTTAAACAAGTGATGCAGTAGGAATGAAAGTCTCGGTGTGGGATCTGTTTTCCACAGGCGAGACAATTGTTAACTTTCTCAGACATTGGTTAGAGCAAGAAAAAAGGGTCCCCAACGGGGTACTTAGCTTTAGACGTTTTCTGCTGAAATTCAACTTCTGGTAGAGACTGACCTGCACTCGTGTGAACTGCTTCTGCTATGGGCTCCATGGCAAGAAAGACTGATGTAATGACGTTGGCTGCCTTACTTTACAGCACTGATGACCTGACATCAGACTACAGGTGATGGCAGCCGGCGCAAAAAACAATGACTCTGGTATTCAGGCTGACCGAGGGCTACCACAGCAGGGATAACCCACAGGTGATGATTGCAACAGTGAAACATGAAGAACATCCAATGTTGTCTTGGAGAAAAGCGAATCACCAACAAGATTTTGAGAGTGTCTTGTTGAATTTTAAACAGGTCTTTTGGAATGAGGGGAGGGGGAGGAAAAGCATAAAGAAACATCCCCTTCCAAAATAAAGAGAGGGGGTCCACCTTCCACACCAGACGACCTGGGACTCTGGCATAAAATAGAGAAAGTTGTCTGTTCAGAGCAGACGCAAATAGATCACTGATGGACAATGCCCAAAAACACATCAGTTAAGGACCTGCTTCGAGTGTCCGCCACAATGTTTTTCACCTAAGGGAATGTAAACTGCCTGAAGAGTCACCTGATACTGGACACCAATATCCTATACCAAAAGTGCCAACCAGCAAAGAAGGCAAGATCTTACCCCCCTGTTTGTTTATATAACACATCACTGTGGTATTGTCTGTAAATACCTTGAGAGGTCCTGGGGAGAAAAAGAGGATTAAAAGCTTGCAGAGTCAGCAGAAGGATTCTTATCTCTTTGACACTGACGTGCTTCTTCTTTTGAAGAAGTAAAAGCTGCTCCCCATTCCACATCTGAAATGTCTGAACAGATCCTGAGAGGGAAGAGGGGATGAAAAGGGAGCCTTGGATTTAGAGATAACTGCTGGCTCCACCAGTGAAGTTTCTTCTTGAGACAAGGCAGAAGTACAGTTGTGTACACTTACCATAAATGTAGATGTTAGAGTGTATTCACTGTTGCAGTCATCACATTAGGATTATCCCTGCCAGAGTAGCCCTCAGCCGGCCCGAATACCAGAGGCTTAGTATTTCTGCGTCGGTTGCTGTCGCTTCAGGACTGATGTCAGGTCGTCAGTAGTATAAAGTAAGGCAGCCAAGACCATTACATCAATTTTTCTTGCCCTAACCTGTCAGGAGACCCCAAGTGGGAGCCAGGTTCTGATGGAAGAACCCCACCAGTAGAAAGTAAATACCACTATGTCCCTTGTAAGGAAAGAGAAGAAAGAAGTGGGGGATGGAGGGAGGGAAACCAGGACTGCAACAGTGAATACACTCGAACATCTACATTTATGGTAAGTGTACACAACTGTACTATTTTCTTCGTGTTTCACTGTTGCAGTCATCACATTTGTGTTGATTTCCAAAGCTGAGGAAATGGGTGGAGGCAGTCAAAGAAACTAGGGGCTGGCTAGGATGCCCTGCAAGACTGCAGAGGCAAACCCTGCCCTGGATTTGGAGAAGATAGGCAAGTGGTAATGTTTGGTAAAGGTGTGAACAGATATCCAGGTGGCAGCCTCCAGGATGTCCCTGGTGGGGACTCCTCTGAGGAAAGCTGAAGAGGTGGAGGCTGCTCTGGTGGAGTGAGCCCTGACCCCCTTGGGGGGGAGGCTTTCTGTGTTGCTTGTAGCAGAAATGGATGCAGTGTGCTATCCATTTGTAAATGGTTTGTTTGGAGATGGCTTTGCCCTCTGCCCCTGCAGCAAAGCTAACCAGCAATTGATCAGGATTTCTAAAGGATTTAGTCCTGTCTAGACAGAATCTGAGCTGTCTGTGCACATCCAGAGAGTGCAGGATCCTTTCCCCCTTGTTCTGTGGGTTAGGGAAAAAGGTGGGCAAATTAATAGATTGAGAGCCACACTAGACACCACCTTGGTCATGAAGGATGGGTTAGTCCTGAGGGATACCCTGTCGGCATGGAAGATGATGAAGGGTTCCACAGCCACGAATGCTTGCAGCTTGGAGACCCTTCTGGCTGTAGTGATGGCAAGAAAGACAGCTGTCTTCCAGGAGAGAAATTTTAGCTCTGCTGAAGAGGTTGGCTCGAGGGGGGGGGGGGGTGAGCTTTTCCCAACGAAAAGTTAAGGTCCCAAGCTGGGGCTGGTGCTCTTCTGGGTGGCCTCAAGTTGCTAGCCCCTCTTAGGAACTGTTTGATCAGAGGGTGTAAAAAAAGGGAATGCTCAGTGGGAAAATGAGCAGAGATAGCAGAGGCATGACTTTTAATAGAGAAAAAAAAAAGAGAGACCACTGTGTAGCAGGTCAGCTAAGAAATACAGGATGATAGGGAGGGAGAGCTGTGCTGTACTGGCTCCCTTGGCCTGAATCCAGGTGCAGAATCTTTTTTTATTTGTCAGCATAAGACTTTTTAGTGCTAGGGCATCTGGCCTCACATATAACATCTAGAACCTGCTTATTGAGGTTGGCAGATGGATTGGGGGTTGGGAAATAAGCCAAGCTGCCAAACTGAGGGTCTGCAATTGGAGATGCATGAATTCTCCTTCCCTCCAGGTCAGGAAGGTTGGAATCTGAGTGAGATGCCATGGTGATAGTGGGGACAGGCTGTGCAGCAGGGGGTACCAGTGCTGGCAAGGCCAGTCTCGCGCAATAAGAATTGTCCTTGGTTTTTCCTCTTTTATTTTGAGCAGTACCCTGGGGATGAGAGGTAGTGGAGGAAAGGCATAGACTGATAGACTGACCCAGGGGAAGGACAAGGCATCCACTTTCCAGGCCATGCAGTGATGCTCCCTGGTGCAGAACTTGTCTGAGCTGATGGATGGTGTGGAAGGCAAAGAGGTCGACCATCGGGGTGCCCCATTTTGGAGTTATTAACATGAAGGTCCTTTTGTCGAGCTGCCACTCATGTGGGTCCAGAAGATTTCTGCTTAAGTGGTCTGCCAGAGAGTTTAGAGAACCTGGTAGGAATTGTGCTAACAGGTGGAGTTGCATGGCAGAGGCTGTGTGCCAAAGGGTCATGGCCACCCTGCATAGAGGGTAGGGGTGAGTCCCTCCCTGCTTCTTGATATACATCATCACAATGCTGTTGTCTGTTTTGATCAGGAGAGCCAGTGGGGAGAAAAGGGGCTTGAAAGATGTCAAGCCGTGCTGGACAGTCATCATCTCTTTTTGGGTGATGTGCAGATGGATTTGCTGTGGGATCCATTGGCCCTGTATGCACCTGCCATCCAGGCGTGCTCAATAAGCATAGTCTGATGTGTGGGGGTGGTGAGAAAGGTAGTCCCCTTGTTGTGGGAGCATGCTGTTGCCCACCAAAGAAATTATTTTCTGAGACAAGGTATTTTAGGTATAAGAGTCTCCAGGTCTTGAGAGTGTTGACACCAAAGGCTTTTTAGGTACCATTGAAGTTTCCTCATATGCATTCTGGCGTATGGAATGAGAAGAATGCAGGAGGCCATGAACCCCAGAGCTCGCAGGATTTTCCTTGCAGATAGCTGGGGTCTGGTGGCTAGTTGAGAGAAATAGGCTGTCAGGAAAGTTTGTTTTTCTGGTGAAAGGAATGCCATCTGGGATGTTGTGTCCAGGCTTGTTCCCAGGAATATAATCCTTTGGGTGGGAACCTGTCTGGATTTCTTTTCGTTGACTGTGTACCCTAGTGAGATTAGTAGGGTCTTTACAAAGGCCAGGTGCTTGAGCAGCTTTTCCTGGCTGTCTGCCTGAATTAGGCAGTCATCTATGTATGGGTAAATCTGGATATTCCAAACTTGTAATGAAAACCAGGCCGGGTTTCCGAAACTGGGAAGGCTTGAGGAATCCCACGAAACAAATCGTACAATGCTCGTTTTCTTTTCAACACCAGAAACAATAAAGTAAATCTGGATATTCCTTTGTCTGCAAAAGGCAATGGCCGGAGCCAGACATTTTGTGAAAACTCTGGGAGCAGTAGATAAGCCAAAGGGAAGTGCAGAGAACTTAAAGTGCAGAGATCCTGCCCTGAAACGGAGATATTTTCTGCATGATTCCCTGATAGGAATGTGAAGGTAGGCCTCTTTTAAGTCTAGGGTGGCTAGCCAAACATCCTTGGAGAGCATGGGTAGCAGATGCTAGAGGGTGAGTATTTTGAATTTTGGTATCACCAGGAAGGTGTTCAGATTGGATAGATCGAGGATGGGGCACTAGGTACCCTCTTTTCTGGGTACCAAAAAAAGTCTGGAATAAAAACCTTGGCCTTTCTGTTCTGCAGGAACGTGCTTTATTGCCCTCATACAGAGCAGGGAAAGGACTTGCTTTTGCGCCTCTGCCCACTGGTTTGGAGGTAGATCTGGGAAAGCTTTTGGAGTTGGAAGTGTGTGGAAAGAAAATTTGTATCCCTGGGACACTATATTGAGAACCCAGCTGTTGTTGGCTATGGTGGCCCAGATGCTTGTGTGAAAGGACAGTTTTCCTCCTAGGGGTAAGTGAAGGTGGGTAGAGGGAGGGGGTGGGGGAGGAGAGTCATTGTGAGTTCTTACCATAATGGGTGGCTTAGAACTCCATGTTTCTGAAGTGGAGGAAGTCCACAGTTTAGATCTCTGCATTCCCTGTGGCTGCTATCTGGGGGTTCTGCTTCCCCAAGGTCGAGGCTGAACTGACCTGGTGGGAGCAGGAAAGGACCAGTGTTTGGAGGGACAATGCCTGCTGAACCGTGGATGGACCCGTAAGAAATCCTTAACTGTCTGCATAGAATTTGCTTTTTCTTCCATCTTTTTAAGACCTCTTCTGCCTTAGTGCCAAATAAGTTGTCTTTATGGAAGGGGGCATCCAACAATTTAGATTTAACATGGTCTGGCAAGGGCTGTTCCCTTAAGCCACGCATACCTTCTATGGACAGAACCTGTGACTGCTGCCCTGCAAGAAGATTCTAGGGTATGAAAATCACAGTGCAAGGTGTGTTTAGTTACTTGACTTGCAGAATGCATGAATTCTTGTAACTCTTTAGATTCTGCATAAGCAGGAAAGGAAGACATTTTTCGTTTGAGGAGTTCCAGGGTATGTTGCTGAAATTTTAGCATATGGAACTGGAAATTTAGTGCTCTGATAGCAAGAATACCAGAGGCTTATACTTTTTTTACCCCATCTGTCTAGTGCTTGGGAATCCCTATCTGATGGGGTGGGATTCTTAGCAGACGTTGCTTTAATTCCTTTAGGCCCTTGAGAAATTACCTCAGGGTTAGCAGTAGGATTTTTAAAAATAAATCTGTGCGAGTCAGGGACGCTGTAATACCTGTCTGGTTTTCTAGGTGCAGGAGGGAGGGTGTCAGGAGTCAAACTGGATTCCAGGAAAACATCCTCCACAACATCCAGGACTGGGGGAGTGGCCAGGGGTCTGTGCTGTGAAAGATCTAAGAATTCCCCGAGTCTCTTTTTAGACTGAGGGTAGTCCTGACTTTCCCACTGGAAATGCTCCCTTCAGGTATGAAGGGTTTCCCCAAAGGAAAAGTCCTCTGGGGGACAGGCTAAAGGAATGGAATCCTCTGCATCAGCATCCTCATAAGCAGAGAGGGCTTGCATTTCTTCATATTCAGATACATCAGAGTCATCAGACTCCTGTTCAGACAAAACTACAGGGGACAGATCTCTTTTTCTTTTGGAAGGGGTAGCTTGGCTTCCCTGATCAGCATGATACGGTCTTCTGCCATTTTAAGCATTTGAGACTGAGGCAAGGAAGCAGGTGTCTGAGATTGGGTCGTCGGTTTCTTGGGTGTGGTACGTAACCTGGGCCTAAGAATCTCAGTAGTTTTTGAAAGAACGGTAAACGTGAAAGAAGTCGATTCATGTGGAGAATCGGTAGTGTGAAGGACTTCCTCGGAAGCTGGTCCCTGCTCAGCAGCTCCGGACCCATCCAAGGGAGAGAACTGCAGGATCCTTAGTCAAAGAAGAGTTTTGCGGCATACCAGACTCCAAAAGGGTCTCGGTAGCGGCCTGCGAATCCACAGAAGCGAGCATCAGAAAGTGTCTCCCTGAGGACCGGAGAACTGGTGACTAGCTTAACAGAAGCATCGTCGGTAGGTTTGGACCTGTGCAGTCTGTCTCTGTCTTTATCTTTACATTTTTTCAGAAGATCTGCTGTCGGATGGCTTACCAAAGCCATATAAGAATTCGAAGACGGTAAGCGAAAATATCTAGCTTTAATAAGGGCCCAACAACATACAGTTCTGGCATTGAACAAAGCACAGAAGCGACAGTGGGGAACGTTGTGATGTGGGCCAAGTGACGCAGTAAAAATGAAAGTCTTGGTGTGGTACTTGCTTTCCACAGGCAAGACAATAACTAACTTTTTCTGACATCGGTGAGTGCAAGAAAAAAGCATCCCCAATGGGGTATTTAGCTTTAGAAAATTTCAGCTTAAATTTGGAAGACGAAACTCAGGTAGCAGCCGACCGGCACTCATGCGAACTGCTTCTGCTTCGGGCTCCGTGGCAAGAAAGACTGATGCAATGGCATCGGCTGCCTTACTTTATACTACTGATGACCTGACGTCAGTCCTGAAGCGACAGCAACAGACGCAGAAACACCAAGCCTCTGGTATTCGAGCCAGCCGGGGCTATCCTGGCAGGGATAACCCTAATGTGATGACTGCAACAGTGAAACACTAAGAACATCTACAAATTCTAGAGGATGTGCATGCTGAAGCCAAACTGACATCAGGAATCACTGAAACCTTCTCGTGCAGAGTTTGGCCACAGGGAGAGTAGGGATGGTGAATGCCATGAAACTCACAGCTCTCAGAAACTCCCTGGCAGTAATGGAGGTCAGACGTAGAATAGTCTGAAAGAAGGAAATCAGAGTTAAGCCCTTGGGAGTTGGCAGGAATGGCAGCGTAGGCACCATCTGAATCCTGCAACCCAAAAAAACATGATCCTGAGAAATCAGAGTAGATTTTTTAAGTTTACTGTGAACCCCATGCTCTGAAGAAGGGAAATAGCAAAATGAAGATTGTGCAACAGGCTCTCTGGACAGGATGCCCTAATCAGCAGATCGGCCAAGTAAGGAAATGATTGGATTAGCGAGGCATTTGGTGAATATCCTTGGGGCAGTAGAAAGGCCAAAGTGCAAAGCAGAGAAAGTACAGTTGTGTACACTTCCCATAAATGTAGGATGTTCGGGGTGTATTCACTGTTGCAGTCATCACATTTGGGTCATCTGCCTGCAGATAGCCCTCAGCTGGCCTGAATACCAGAGTCTTGGATTCCTGTGTCGGATGCTGTCTCTTCTTCCACGACATCAGGTCGTCAGGGGTATAAACCATGCAGCCAACGCCATTACATCAGTTTTTCTTGCCCCAGATGTGAGGTGCCCCCACAATGGGAAGAAATTATATGTTATGGTACACTTCTATCAAAAAGCAAATACACCAAAAAGCTTAAATACACCAAACAAGAAGGAAAGGTAGAGCCAAGAGAAGTCAGGGGGCTGGAGGGAGAGTAACTAGGACTGCAACAGTGAATGCACTCAAACATCTACACTTATGGTAAGTGTACACAACTGTACTGTGTTCTTCGTGTTTCACTGTTGCAGTCATCACATTTGGGTTGATTCCCAAAGCTAAGGAAGGGAGGAGGCAGTTAGAGCGCATTAGGGCCAGCTATTAAGCTCTGCAAGACTGCAGTGGCAAAACCAGCCCTGGATTTAGAAAAAAAAGGCATGTGGTAATGCTTGGTGAAGGTATGTACAGAGCGCCAGGTAGCAGCTTCTAGGATGTCCCTGGTAGGGACTCCTCTGAGAAAGGCTGCAGAGGTAGATGCAGCCCTGGTGGAATGGGATTTTATCCCCTGTGGCGTAGGTTTTCCATGGTGCTTATAGCAGAAATGAATGCAATGGGCTATCCATTTAGAAATGGTTTGCTTTGAAATGGCCTTCCCCTCTGCCCCTGCAGCAAAGCCAATTAGCAGCTGTTCAGATTTTCTGAGAGGCTTAGTCCTGTCCAAACAGAATCTAAGTTGTCTGTGCATGTCCAAAGTGTACAGTATTCGTTCTAATTTGTTTTGTGGATTCGGGAAAAAGGTAGGCAAATGAATGGACTGATTTAGGGCCACAGTAGACATCACTTTGGGCATAAAGGAAGGATTGGTCCTGAGGGAAACCCTGTCTGCATGGAAGATAATGAAGGGCTCCACTGCCATAAGGGCCTGTAATTCAGACACTGTTCTTGCTGAAGTGATCGCTAGAAGGAAGGCTGTTTTCCAAGAAAGGAATTTCAACTTTGCAGTTGCAGCTGGCTCAAAAGGAGGGAGAGTGAGCTTTTCCAATACAAAGTTAAGGTCCCAGGCTGGAGTAGGGGCTCTCCTGGGGGGGTCTTAAATTCTTGGCCCCTCCGAGGAATTGCTTTAACAGGGGATGAGAGAAGAGGGGTGGTTCATTATTATAATGTGCTGAAATGGCAGTGGCATGAATTTTAATTGACGAGAAGGATAGGCCCTTGTGGAGCATTTCTGTTAAGTACTGAAGTATATGAGGTAAGCTGGGCACCGTTGTGCCCATCCCCTGAGTCAGGCCTCAGGAACAGTATCTCTTCCACTTTTCAGCACAGGATTTTCTAGTACTAGGCCTCCTTGCCTCCAGAATGACATCCAACAGCTGCTTACTGAGGGATGCTACTGGAGAGCTCAAGGAATTAGCCAGGCTGCAAGGTTAAGGGTTTGAAGCTGAGGGTGCAGAATCTGGCCCGCCTGCTGGGACAGCAGGGAAGGGGTCTGAGGCAGGTGCCATGGTTCCAGCAGTGTCATACTGCGCAAGAGGGGGTACCAGTACTGGTGTGGCCAGTCTGGGGCAATCAGTATTGCCATTGGCTTGTCCTGTTTGATCTTTAGTAGAACCTTCGAGAGGAGCGGCAGAGGGAGAAAGGCATAAACCGAGAAGTTTTCCCAGGTAAAGTACAGGGCATCCACTTTCCAAGCTTGACTGTGGGGAGTCCTTGTGCAGAATTTGTTCAATTGGTAGTTCTAAGGGGAGGCAAACAGGCCTATCTCTGGAGTCCTCCATTTGTTCCTCAAGAGTGTGAATATCTTTGGCTCCAGTTGCCATTCATGTGGGTCCATGAGATTTCTGCTTAGGTCGTCTGCCAGAGAATTTAGCTTGCCTGGCAGGAATTGAGCCTGTAGGTGCACTTGGTAGCTCAAGGCTGTGTTCCACAGAGCCATGGCTTGTCTGCAGAGAGGGTACGAGTGGGTTCCTCCCTGCTTGTTTATGTACCACATAACTGTAGTGTTGTCTGTCTTTACCAATAATTGTCCTGGAAGAATGTGGTCTTTGAAGGCTGTCAGGGAATTCTGTACAGCTAACATTTCTTTTTGGTTGATATACAGGTGAATCTGTCTCGGGTTCCATTTGCCCTGAATGCACTGCCATGCCAAGTGAGGCCCCCATGCATAGTCTGATGCATCTGTTGTTAGGGTTTGGGTGGCAGGGGGTAGAGTGAAAGGGAGCTCCTTGTTGTGGTAGCAGGCCTCTGCCCACCAAAGGAACTCTGTCTTTATACAAGGAATGGTAGGAATCATTGATTCCAGGTCCTGAGAATGTTGACACCATAGGCTTTTTAAATACCATTGTAGTTTCCTCATATGCAGTCTTGCATATGGAATTAGTAGAATGCAAGAAGCCATGAACCCCAGGGCTTGCAGAATTTTCCTTGCAGATAGCGGAGTCTTTGCAGCCAGTAGTTTGAAGTATGTTGTCAAATAAACTTGTTTCTCTGGAGTGAGGAAAGCCATCTGGGAAGTTGCGTTCAAGCTTGCTCCCAGGAATACAATCTGTTGGCAGGGTACTAGATGAGATTTCTTTTTGTTTATGGTGTACCCCAGTGAGGTTAGAAGCTTCTTTACGAATGCCAGATGTTTTAATAGCAAGTCATGGCTTTCTGCCTGAATCAGACAATCGTCCAAGTATGGGTATATCTGAATATTTCTCTGCCTGCAAAATGCAATGGCTGGAGCTAGACACTTTGTGAATACCCTAGACGTAGTAGATAAGCCAAAGGGAAGTGCAGAGAACTGATGGTGCATGGAGCCTGCCCTGAAGCGTAGGTCTTTCATGCAAGATTCCCTTATTGGAATGTGCAGGTAAGCTTCATTTAAGTCTAAGGTTGCCAACCAGGCATCTTTGCCTAGCATAGGAAGCAGCTGTTGAAGTGTTAGCATTTTCAATTTTGGGATTACCAAAAAGTTGTTTAGAATAGAGAGGTCCAGGATAGGACACCAGGAGCGATCTTTTCTGGGTACCAGGAAAAGTCTTGAATAAAAAACCTTGTCCCCCTTCTTCTGCTGGGACAGGATGAATAGCCCTGATACTTAGAAGAGAGAGAACCTGCTACAGAGCCTCTTCCCACTGATTTGGGGGTAGGTCTGGCCAACCGTTTGGGGTTTGTAGGGTGTGGAAGTGGAATCTGTATCCTTGGGAAACTATATTCAAAACCCATTTGTCCTGGGGTAATGAGTTCCCAGTTTTTTGCATGCACTGCGAGCTTTCCTCCTAAGGGAGCCGAGCAGGGCTTGGAAGGGTTAAGGTTAAGTCATTGTGCCATTTTTCCGTAGGGGGGGTGTCTTACTACTCCCTGCTTTGGAAGTGGGAGCCCCCCACTGCTTAGGCCTGTGCATAACCTGAGACTCTAACCTAGGTGGTCTGCTTTTCCTGAGTTTGGACTGAGAAGGCCTAGAAGAGGCTGGAAAGGACCAATTCTTTGAAGGCCAATGCCTACTAAATCTGGGAGGCTGTACTTGCAGGAAATCTTTAACAGTTTGCATAGATTTAGCTTTTTCCTCCATCTCTTTGAGGACTTCTTCTGCTCTGTTGCCAAACAGGCTGTCTTGGTTTAAGGGCGCATCCAGTAATTTAGCTTTAACATGATCTGGCAAGTTTTGCTCCTTAAGCCAAGCATGCCTTCTAAGTACAGACCCAGTGACAGCAGCCCTGCAAGATGCTTCTAAAGAGTTAAAACCACATTGCAAAGTATGTTTACCAACTTGTTCTGCAGAATGCATTAATTCCTGTAATTCTTTGTGTTCGGCACAGTCAGGAATCAACATCATTTTCTGTTTAAGCAGTCCCATAATATGCTGCTGGTACTTTAACACATGAAACTGGCAATTTAAAGCCCTAATGGCCAAAGTAGCAGAAGTATATACCTTCTTACCCCATCTGTCCAAGGCTCTAGAATCTCTATCAGAAGGGGTAGAGTTTTTGCAGCAGTAGCCTTAATGCCCTTTGGTCCTTGTGAAATGGTCTCTGGGTCCGCAGTAGGATTTTTGAAGAGGAACTTGCGAGAATCAGGTACTCTGTAATACCTGTCAGGTTTTCTGGGAGCTGGAGGTAAAGTGTCTGGGGAAATGCTAGATTCCAAGAAAGCATCATCTACAATCTCCAGAACAGGAGGGATAGCTAAAGGCCTGTGTTGAGGGAAGAGTAATCCTGGCTTTCCCAGCGGAAATGCTCCCTAACAGTGTGCAAGGTTTCACCAAAAGAAAAATCTTCTGGAGGGGGAAGCAGAGGGAATGGAATCCTCTGCATCAGAATCCTCACAGGTCGATAAGGGCAAATCCTGGTGATCAGAAGAAACAGAAATATCAGATTCCTGATCAGAAGAATCAGAAGGAAAATCAGTTCTAGGTCTCTTAGAGGGGGGAAGGCTGGCTTCCCCTAATTAAGGCAATAAGGTCTTCAGACATTCTAAGCATTTGTTTTTTGGGCATATGGGCCTGAGCATGTGGTTTGGACGTTGATTTTCTAGGCGTGGGTCAAGTTTTAGGCCTGGATGAAGAAGATGGTGTTGGTTTAAAATGCAAGTCTGTAGGCCTGAATACACCCTCAGAAGCCAGTGCCTGCACAGTGGCTCTGGACCCATCCAAGGTAGAGACATGCGCAGGTTACATAGTCGAAGAAGCATCTCGCGGCATACCGGACTCCGAATGGGTCTCAGTAGAGGCCTGCGAAACTGAGGTAGTGGCTATCGGGCTGCGAAAGCGCCTCACTGAGTATCGGTGGACTGGCGACTAGCTTAACGGATGTGTCGTCGGCAGTTTTGGAACAATGGGGTCTGTCTCTGTCTTTATCCTTATGTTTTTCGAGAATATCAGTAGTCAGATGGCTTACCGAAGCCATTTCAGGATAGTTATACAGAGTACCAAAATAATTTGCTGCAAATATAGCCCGACGACAAATAGTTTGGGGGTTGAACGAGGTACAAAGCTGACAGCGGGGATGTCGTAGTCTGGGCCTAAGCAAGGAATGCAGTACGAATGAAAATCTTTATGAGGTATTTGCTTTCCACAGGTAAGACAATTGTTACCTTTTACTGACATGGGTTAAGAGCAAGAAAAAGAAATCCCGAATGGGGTACTTAGCTTTTTTGAAGACTTCGGTTCTGAAACTCGAAAACGAAAATTTCAGGAGTCGGCCGACCGGCACTTGTGAACTGCTTCTGCTTTGGGCACCGCGTGGCAAGAAAGACTGATATAATGTCATCGGCTGCATGTTTTATACCCCTGATGACCTGACGTCATGGAAGAAGAGACAGCATCTGATGTAGGAATCCAAGACTCTAGTATTCAGGCCGGCTGAGGGCTACCTGCAGGCAGATAATCCAAATGTGATGACTGCAACAGTGAAACACGAAGAACATCTGAAAATGCCAGGAAGCAACATAGAAATGCAAAAACTTCCTGAAAAGGGGATGGATCAGAATATGGAGATAAGCAACCTTCATATCCAGAAACACCATATAAACCTGAGGAAGCAAAAGAGGGAACAGAGTCTGAAGGACAGCAATTGAAATGTGGACACCTTCAGAAAAAAATGTTTAGATGAGAGGGGTTTAAAATAAGCCTTCAAGTACTTCAGAAATAGTGTTTAGATGAAAGAGATTTAAAATAAGCCTTCAAATACCCTCTTTTCTGGGTACTAAGAACATCCTGGAGTAAACCCCCACCCTCCTCTCCCTTTGGGAGGCAGGCAGCTCTTGAATAGTATTCAGAGTCTATTGGTCTTGAAGCCCCCGGGGAAAAAGGGGAGTTTTTCTCAAGGGGGTTGAGGAATGTCCATAAAAGGGGAAAGGGATTTCCACACAATGACATACCCCTGATGAATAATGGACAGAAACCAAAAATCCTGAGCAATATGAAGCCAAACCGGAAGAGAGAGAGAGAGAGAGAAGACGAGAAAGATAATGTGGATAGAAGAAACAGATTGTCACACATCACCTGGTTTATCTAGAAAGGAAGACTTCTGAGTCCTTGAAGTCTAAGTAGCCTTAGAAAGAGGAGCCTGCTTTACACTCTTTTTACCCTTAGCAGGAGGGCAAGACCGCCTACGAACAAAGGTTGGCTTATTGGGGTAGTTTCTCTGAAATTTGGGCACAGGAGAGACAAACACACATTTGAGTTCCTGTCGAGCCTTCCCCTTACCCTGAACGGACTTAAACTGATCAGCAGCAGCTTCCTCAAACATTTATTATCAAGAGGGGCATCCATCAACTTAGCCTTGATATCATCAGGCAACGGTTAAAGCTGAAGCCAAGAACACCTCCTCATCACTTACCCAAAGGCAGCAGCCCTAGAAGAAGCATCTGCAGCATCAAAACTACACTTGATAGAATGACAAACCACCTGTGAACTAGATCCTAACAGGGAAAGAGCACATCTTACCCTCAAGAGTCTGGCAGATCAGAAATAACCTGACGAGCCTGAGACAGGAGAGCTAACACATACCTGGACATATAGGTCTGATAACAAATAGCCCTAAAAGTGAGTAGCTGAGGTGTAAACATTCTTATCTAGCCTTTCCATGGTTCTGCTGTCTTTATCAGACGTAAGTAACTTGGGAGAAGGAAGCAATTGAGAGAGCTTGTCAGAGGCTACAGAAACCACTGAAGGGTCAGGAGCAGGACACTTCTACAAAACGTCACAGTCCATAGGGCACCATATAAAACCTGTCAGGTTTCCTGGGCACAGCGGGCTTAGAATCAGGAGCTTTAAAGACATTAGAAAATACATCCAACAAAGCAGCCAAAACAACAGGAACAGCAGACGGTTTCGGAAATTCCATCTGCAGCAACTCATAGTACCTCTTATGGATCTCAAAGACCTGAGCGCAATCCATTTAAAAAAACTCCATCATCCTGGAGATTGTGCCCCCCAAAAGAAATTTCTTCAAAGGGAGTATCAGGACTGGTAGATTCTCTTCCTCTGACCACAGTCTAAAGGAGAAGGAATGTGAGAAGTGCAGTGAAGGGATTCCTCATCAGAATCCAACTCCTCAGAGGAATCTTGTTCCTCCATCTTTTAGGTGGAGTAGAGGACCAAGATGGAGTTGGAAAAGAGCCCCCCCCCCCCCGAGGAGATTTCAATGTCATCAAAGCATTAAACAAACCTAGAGTGAAGGCCTGGCACTCACTCTATAGATCCCTAGGGGCTGGAGAAGCAAGTTTAGATTTTTGTTTTTTTCTTTAAAGGGACATCTGCCTTGTAAAACTTGTAAGGCTCTGACCCAGCATGGCATTCAATAACAGAAGTAGGGACTTCTTCCCTGACTAAAAGCTGAGGAACACCTCTAGGCCCCTTGGAAATAACCAACTGTGGTTCTCCCTGAACATCCAAATGGACGTCTGCAAAGCCTCATCGGACGTGCTTAAAGTCAGATCCCTGCCGGCTTCCAACCTGGTCATGGCAGAGGAATCAGACAACAAAGCCAGGCAAAACTCAGGGCATTCACTTACCTTGGCAGAAACGTCCAGCAGTGGCTGGACAGCAGAAGACTCCAGCCTAGTTCTTTTAGCCTTCTTCCCTGGTGGCTAACCTTGGGGTGGAAAGTTCCTTCCACAGCATCTTTAGTGAGAAGCTTAAGTTGCTGATGGTCCAGATACAATGCTAAGGAAGAAAGCCTACTATGTAGAGTTTTCCATACAAAGGCCTGACAGATGGAACAGGACATATGGTCATGTGAGGCACCTAGGTAAAACAACACTGTTCGTGGTGGACTTTATGGGGAATCTGCTCCCACACTTGCATTTATCCTTCTTGGATGACATGAAACCCCAGAAGCAACCCAAAAAAAAAAAAAAAACCTCAAAGGGGAACTTATCTGCAATGGCTCAGAAACCAACAATGGAACATAGGCGTTCAGAACAACAATCGACAGAAGTTTGGAGGATGGTACATCCGGACATCACCTTTGTGCCCTTTGCTACACAAGTAGCATGCATGTGATGTACGGCATAGCTTAAAGCAACCTAAGACTTTGGTATACTGGCTGGACATCAGGCTGCCCTAGGCAGGAAATCCCAGATGTAAAGAATACTTTAACAGTGATATGAAAGGATATCATATGTGATGTGTAATGTATATAAATGGAAAAGTACAGTTATGCACACTTACCATAAATGTAGATGTTCGAGTGTATTCACTGTTCCAGTCATCACATTTGGGTTATCCATGCCAGGGTAGCCCTCAGTCGACCTGAATACCAGAGGCGTAGTATTTCTGAGTCGGTTGCTGTCGCTTCAGGACTAAAGTCAGGTAGTCAGTAGTATAAAGTAAGGCAGCCGACACCATTACATCAGTTTTTTTTGCCTATCTGTCAGAAGCCCCCAAGTGGGAGCCAGGATATGGTAAAAGAACCCCACCAGTAGAAAGTAAATACCAAAAATGTCCTTATACTAAGAGAGAGAGAGAGAGAAAGGGGGATGGAGGGAGGGAAAAGTACAGTTGTGTACACTTACCATAAATGTAGATGTTAGAGTGCATTCACTGTTGCAGTCATTACATTTGGGTTATCCACTTGCAGTAGCCCTCAGTCGGCCTGATTAACAAAGTCTTGGTCCTGCGTCGGTTGCTGTCCCTTCTTCCGTGACATCAGTTTGTCAGGGGTATAAAACATGCAGCCGATGCCATTACATCAGTTTTTCTTGCCCCAGATGTAAGGTGCCCCCCCCCCCCCAATGGGAAGCAATTAAATTTATAAATATACAAGGTTAAACCTCCAACAAAAAAGCAAACACACCAAAACGCTTTTGAGCATAGTAAAGGAGAGTAGAGGTATAGCCAAAAGAAGTAAGGGGGCTGGAGGGAGGGTAACCAGGACTGCAACAGTGACTACACTCGAAGATCCACATTTATGTTAAGTGTACACAACTGTACTATGTTCTTCATGTTTCACTGTTGCAGTCATCACATTTGGGCAGATTCCCAAAACGAAGGATGGGAGGAGGAATTTAGATAGCATTAGGACCAGCTATAAGCCCCTGCAAGACTGCAGTGGCAAAGCCAGCTCTGGATTTAGAGAACATTGGCAGATGGTAATGCTTGGTAGCAGCTTCTAGGATGTCCCTGGTAGGGACGCCTCTGAGAAAGGCTGTAGAGGTAGATGCTGCCCTGGTTGAGTGGGGTCTGATCCCCTGTGGGATAAGATTTCCATGGTGCTTGTAACAGAAATGAATGCAATGGCCTATCCATTTGGAAATGGTTTGCTTTGAAACAGCCTTCCCTTCTGCACCTGCAGCAAATGCCACCAGCAGTTGTTCAGATTTCCTTTGAGGTTTAGTCCTGTCCAAGTAGAATCTGAGTTGCCTGTGCACATCTAAGGAGTGCAGTATCCGTTCCCCTTTGTTCTGTGGATTAGGAAAGAAGGTTGGCAAATGAATGGACTGATTAAGGGCCATTCTGGATACCACCTTGGGCATGAAGGAGGGATTGGTCCTGAGGGACACCCTGTCCGCATGAAAGATGATGAAAGGCTCCACTGCCATAAAGGCCTGTAATTCAGATACCCTTCTTGCTGAAGTGATTGCTAAAAGGAAAGCTATTTTCCAAGAAAGGAATTTTAAGTCTGCAGTAGCAGCTGTCTCGAAAGGAGGAAGAGTGAGTTTTTCCAATACAAAGTTAAGGTCCCAGGGCTGGAGTTAGAGCTCTCCTGGGTGGTCGTAAATTTTTAGCCCCTCTGAGGAACTGCCTAAGCAGTGGATGAGAGAAGAAGGGAGGTAATGTGTTATAATGAGCTGAAATGGCTGAGGCATTAATTTTGATGGAGGAGAAAGACAGGCCCTTGTGAAGCATCTCAGTTAAGTATTGTAAAATCGGAGGTAAATTGGCACTGCTGTGCTCATCCCTTGAGAGTGGTTCCAGGCACAGACACTTTTCCATTTGTCAGCATAAGACTTTCTAGTACTAGGCCTCCTTGCCTCTAAAATGATATCCATCACTGGTTTACTGAGGGATGGTAAAGGAGAGATTAGGTAATTAGCCAGGCTGCTAGGTTCAGTGTTTGAAGCTGAGGGTGCAGAATCTGGTTCTCCTGCTGAGACAATAGGGTAGGAGTCTGAGGCAGGTGCCATGGGGCTAACAGTGACACACTGCGCAAGAGTGGGTACCAGTGCTGGCGTGGCCAGTCTGGTGTAATCAAAAGTGTCATTGGTTTATCTTGTTTGATCTTTAGTAGTATTTTGGAGAGCAGAGGCAGAGGAGGAAAGGAATACTGAAGGACAGAGCATCCACTTTCCAAGTTTGTTTGTGGGGAGTCCTTGTGCAAAACTTGTCCAACTGACAGTTCTTCGGGGAGGCAAAAAGGTCTATATCTAGGCTCCTCCATTTGCTTCTCAATATGCTGAAAATCCATGGTTCCAGTTTCCACTCGTGTGGGTCCATGAGGTTTCTGCTTAGTTCGTCTGCCAGCGTACTTAGTTTTCCTGGCAGGAACTGAGCTTGCAGATGCACTTGGTAGCTCAGGGCTGTGTTCCACAATGCCATGGCTAGTCTGCAGAGGGGGTAAGAATGTGTATCCCCCTGCTTGTTTATGTACCACATAACAGTGGTTTTGTCCATCTTTACCATTAATTGTCTTGGAAGAATGTGGTCCTTGAAGGCTGTCACAGCATTCTGTACAGCTAACATTTCTTTTTGATTGATATGCAGGTGCATTTGACTTGGGTTCCATTTGCCCTGAATGCACTTCCCTGCCAGGTGGGCCCCTCATGTATAGTCTGATGCGTCTGTTGTTAGGGTTTGGGCGGCAGGGGGTAGTGTGAATGGTAGTCCCTAGTTTTGGTGGCAGGCCTCTGCCCACCAAAGGAACTCTAGGCGTAGGCAAGGTATGACAGGAATCATTGCTTCTAGATCCCGAGAATGTTGACACCATGGGCTTTTTAGATACCATTGTAGTTTCCTTATATGCAGTCTTGCAAATGGAATTAGAAGAATGCAGGAGGCCACGAACTCCAAGGCTTGTAGTATTTGCTTTGCAGATAGCAGGGTTTTGTGGCCACTTGTTTGAAGTAGGTTGTCAAATAAATTTGTTTCTCTGGCGTGAGGAAAGCCATCTGAGAAGTTGAATTTAAGCTTGCTCCCACGAATATAATTTGTCGACAGGGTACCAGGTGTGATTTCTTTTCATTTATGGTGTACCCCAGACAAGTTCGCACCTACTGTACAAAGGCCAGATGATTCAAAAGTATGTCCTGGCTTTCTGCCTGAATTAGACAATCGTCCAGGTATGGGTATATTTGAATATTTCTTTGCCTGCAAAATGCAATGACTGGAGCTAGGCACTTTGTGAATACCCCGAGCGCAGTAGATAAGCCAAAGGGCAGTGCAGAGAACTGACAATGCATGAAGTCTGCTTTGAAGTGTAGGTATCTTCTGCAAGATTCCCTGATTGGGATGTGCAGGTATGCTTCCTTTGAATCTAGTGCTGCCAACCAGGCATCATTGCCTAGCATAGGGAGCAACTGATGAAGAGTCAGCATCTTGAATTTTGGAATCACCAAAAAGGTATTTAGAGTAGACAGGTCCAGGATAGGATGTCATGAATGGTTTTTTCTGAGTACCAGGAAAGGTCGCGAGTAGAAACCTTGTCCCTTTTCCTCTTCGGGTAGCAATTTAATAGCCCCCATGCTTAACAGAGAAAGTACTTGCTTTTGGGCCTCTGCCCACTGATTTGGGGGTAGATCTGGCCACCCGCTTGGTGTTGGTAAGGTGTGGAAGTGAAATCTGTATCCCTGGGACACTATATTTAAAACCCATTTGTCCTGGGTAATGAGTTCCCAGTTCTTTGCATGAACAGCAATCTTTCCCCCCAAAGGGGCAGTCAGTTGAGAAGTGCTTGGAAGTTTTAAAAAGAAGTCATTGAGACAGTTTACCATGGGGGGAGTTTATTACTCCCAGATTTGGAAGTGGAGGCCCACCACTGCTTAGTCCTGTGCATACCCTGGGACTGAAGTCTGGGAGCTCTGCTGGACCTGGGTTTGGACTGAAAAGGTCTGGAAGAGGCAGAAAAGGACTAATTCTTGGAAGGCCAATGCCTACTAAACCTTGGAGGTTATACTTGTAAAAAATCTGAAACAGTTTGCATAGATTTAGCTTTTTCCTCCATCTTTTTACGAGCTTCTTCTGCCTTGTTGCCAAACATGTCGTCCTGGTTTAAGGGAGCATCCAGTAATTTTGCTTTAACATGATCTAGCAAAGATTGTTCCTTAAGCCAAGCATGCCTTCTAACTACAGATCCAGTTACAGTAGCCCTGCAAGATGCCTATAGTGAATCAAAACCACATTGCAAAGTATGTTTTCCAACTAGTTCAGTTGAATACAGTAAATCCTGTAAATCCTTATTTATTTATTTATCATTTGTTGACTGGGAAAGTCCGACTAGGTCCCTCAGAGCCTGTTTTCAGCAGAGGCCCGGGGAGAAATGCTCCAGATGCATGTCTTTGGAATGTGGGAGGAAACCTGAGTACCCGGAGGAAACCCACGCGAACACAGGGAGAACATGCAAACTCCACACAGAAGGCACCCCAGCCGAGAATCGAACCGGTGAACCTCTTGCTGTGAGGCGACAACGTTAACCGCTGCGCCACTGTGCCGCCCTTATTTTCAGCAAAATCAGGAATCAACATAATTTTCTGTTTATGCAATCCAATAATATGCTGCTGATACTTTACCATATGAAACTGGCAGTTTAAAACCCTAATGGCCAAAGTTGCAGAAGTGTATACCTTCTTACCCCATCTATCCAGTGCCCTGGAGTCTCTATCAGAGGGGGTAGGATTTTTGGCAGTAGTAGCTTTAATGCCCTTGGTTCCCTGTGAAATGGTCTCAGGATCCGCAGTATGATTTTTAAAAAGGAACTTGTGAGAGTCAGGAATCCTGTAATATCTATCAGGTTTTCTGGGAGCAGGAGGTAAAGAGTCAGGGGCCAAGCTAGATTCCGAAAAGGCATCATCAACAATGTCTAGTACAGGAGGTATGGCTAAAGGCCTGTACAGGGGCAAGAGTAAGAAATCCCTAAGCCTCTTTTTAGAATCAGAGAAATCCTGACTTTCCCAACGAAAATGCTCCCTGATAGCATGCAAGGTTTCACCAAAAGAGAAATCCTCTGGGGAGAAGCAGAGAGAATAGAGTCCTCAGCATCAGAATCCTCATAGGTAGATAAGGGTACATCCTGGTCATCACATGAAACAAAAAATTCAGAATCCTGGTCAGAAGTATCATAAGCAAACTCAGTCCTAGGTCTCTTAGATGGGTAAGGCTGGCTTCCCCTGATTAAAGTAATAAGGTCTTCAGCCATTCTTACCATTTGTTTTTTAGGCATAAAGGCCTGACCATGTGGTCTGGGCATCAGTTTTCTAGGCATGGTTCGAGTTTTAGGCCTTGAAGAAGAAGATGGCATTGGTTTAATATGCAAGTCAGTAGGCCTGAATACATCCTCAGACGCCGGTGCCTGCACAGCGGCTCCGGACCCATCCAAGGTAGAGACATCCGCAGGTTCCACAGTTGAAGCATCTCATGGCATACCAGACTCCGAATGGGTCTCAGTAGAGGTCTGCGAATCTGAAGTAGTGGGTATCAGGGGCTACAAAAACACCTCACTGAGTACCGGCGAACTGGTGACTGGCTTAGGAGAAGTATCATCGGCAGCTTTGGACCTAGGCGGCTTGTCTCTGTCTTTATCTTTGCATTTTTTCGGAATCTCGGTAGTCGGACGGCTTACCGAAGACATATCAGGATAACTGAACTGAGCACCAAAATATTTAGAAGTGAAAATATACAGACGATGGACAGTTCGTGTTTTAAATAAGGCACAAAACTGACAGAGAGGTACGTCGTGGTCGGGGCCTAGGCAAGGAATACAGTACGAATTAAAATCTTTATGAGGTATTGGCTTTCCACAAGTAATGCAAGTACTTACTTTTACTGACATCGGTTTAGAGCAAGAAAAAGTTTCCCCAACGGGGTACTTAGCTTTTAGTTGAAGACTTTGGTTCTGAAACTCGAAAACGAAAATTTCAGGAGTCGGCCGACCGGCACTTGCAAACAGCTTCTGCTTCAGGCACCACACGGCAAGAAAGACTGATGTAATGGCGTCGGCTGCATGTTTTACACCCCCTGATGACCTGACATCACAGAAGAAGGGACAGCAACCAACACAGGACCCAAGACTTTGTTAATCAGGCCGACTGAGGGCTACTGCAAACAGATAACCCAAATGTGATGACTGCAACAGTGAAACATGAAGAACATCCAGGACTGCAACAGTGAATACGCTCGAACATCTACATTTATGGTAAGTGTACACAACTGTACTATGTTCTTCGTGTTTCACTGCTGCAGTCATCACATTTGGGTTGACTCCCAAAGCTGAAGAAAAGGGTGGAGGCAGTCAAGAAGACTGGGGGCTGGCTAGGATGCCCTGTAAGACTGCAGTTGCAAAGCCTGCCCTGGATTTGGAGAAGATAGGCAGGTGGTAATGCTTGGTGAAGGTATGAACAGATGTCCATGTTGCAGCCTCCAGGATGTCCCTGGTGGAACTCCTCTGAGGAAAGCTGTAGAGATGGGGGTTGCTCTGGTAGAGTGAGTTCTGACCCCCTTAGGGGGAGGTTTCCCGTGTTGCTTGTAGCAGAAATGGATGCAGTGTGCTATCCATTTGGAAATGGTTTGTTTGGATATGGTTTTGCCCTCTGCTCCTGCAGCAAAGCTGACTAACAACTGATCAGTCTTTCTGAATGATTTAGTCCTGTCTAGATAGAATATGAGCTGTCTGTGCACATCTAGAGAGTGCAGTATTCTTTCCCCCTTGTTTTATCGGTTAGGGAAAAAGGTGGGCAAATAAATGGATTGGTTGAGAGCCACAATGGACACCACTTTTGGCATGAAGTATGGGTTAGTCCTGAGGAAGATCCTGTCAGCATGGAAAATGATGAAGGGCTCTACAGCCATTAGTGCTTGTAGCTCGGATACTCTTCTTGCTGAAGTGATGGCCAGAAGCAAGGCGGTCTTCCATGCAAGAAAAGTACAGTTGTGTACCTACCATAAATGTAGATGTTTGAGTGTATTCACTGTTGCAGCTCTGGATTTAGAGTAAAGAGGTAAGTGATAATGCTTGGTAAAAGTGTGCACTGAACTCCAAGTTGCAGCCTCCAAAATTTCCTTGGTTGGTACTCCTCTGAGAAAGGCTGCTGAAGTGGCTGCTGCCCTGGTGGAATGTAGCCTAATATTCCTAGGCACTGAATTGCCATGCTGTGCATAGCAGAAATGAATACTGTGTCCTATCCATTTTGAAATAGTCTGCTTTGAGATAGCCTTTCCATGTGATCCTGCAGCATATGCTACAAACAGTTGCTCAGTTTTTCTGAAAGCTTTTGTTTTGTCCAAGTAGAAGCGTAGCTGCTTATGTATGTCCAAAGAGTGCAGAAGTCTCTCCCCTTTATTCTGGGGATTTGGATAAAATGTTGGCAAATGAATGGTTTGGTTAAGAGCCACATTGGATACTTCCTTTGGCATAAATGTTGGGTTTGTCCTTAGAGAAACCTTGTCCGGATGAAAAATGATAAAAGGTTCCCCTACCATTAATGCCTGTAACTCTGAGACTCTTCTTGCTGAAGTTATTGCTAGAAGCAGAGCAGTTTTCCACGATAAGAATTTTATGTCAGCTGTATTGGCTGGCTCAAAAAGAGGTAGTATGAGCTTTTCTAAGACAAAGTTGAGGTCCTATGTAGGTATCGGTGTTCTCCTTGGGGGTCTTATGTTTTTTGCCCCTCTGAGGTACTGTCTTAGCAGTGGATGAGAGAAAATAGGAGGTTCTGTATTGTAATGAGCTGAAATGGCAGAGGCATTGATTTTAATTGATGAGAAGGATAGGCCTTTGTCCAGCATCGCAGTTAGGTATTGTAAAATCTGAGGAATATTTGGAACAAGTGGTTCAAGTCATTGTGCCTGGTTCCAAGCACAGAATCTTTTCCATTTTTCTGCATAAGATTTCCTGGTGCTGGGCCTCCTGGCTTCCAAAATGATGTCCATAACAGCTTTAGAGAGAGGTGTGTTCTGAGTGGCTATATTATCCGCCATGCGGCCAGATTTAAGGTTCTGAGTTGGCTGTGCAGGATTTGATTGTTTTGTTGAGTCAGAAGATGAGGAATTAGAGGTAAAGTCCAAGCTGGGCCTTGAGACAAGCTCTTTAGGATTGGGTACCAGTGCTGGCGTGGCCAGTCTGGGGCAATCAAAATCATTTTTGGCTTCTCTTGTCTGACCTTTAGGAGCACCTTGGGAAGAACAGGCAGTGGTGGAAAGGCATAAACTGTTAGGGTTTTCCACCTGAAAGATAGTGCATCCACTTTCCATGTTTGTGAGCGATAAGTCCTTGTGCTGAATCTCTGTAGTTGGTAGTTGTGAGGGGAAGCAAAGAGATCTATGTCTGGCCACCCCCATTTCCTAGTTATCATGCTGAAGACCTGTGGATTTCGTTTCCACTCGTGAGGGTCCATGAGGTTTCTGATTAGTTCGTCTGCCAGAGTATTTTTCTTTCCTGGCAGGAATTGTGCCTGCAGATGTACTTGATAGGTCAGTGCTGTGTTCCACAAAGTCATGGCTTGCCTGCAGAGGGGGTAGGAATGTGTGCCTCCTTGCTTGTTTATGTACCACATAACTGTAGTATTGTCCATCTTTAGTAATAGTTGTCCTGGATGTAGTAGATCCTTGAAGGCTGTCAGGGCATTCTGTACAGCTAGCATCTCTTTTTGATTGATGTGAAGATGGTGGCCCACGTGCCCTGAATACATTTTCCTGCCATGTGTGCCCCCCCCAGGCATAATCCGATGCATCTGTTGTTAGTGTCCGCCTGGCTGTGGGTAAAATGAAAGGCTGTCCCTTGTTGTGGTGACAGGCCAGTGCCCACCATCGAAACTCCTGTTGCAGGCAGGGAATAAAAGTTATTATTGTTTCCAGGCTGTGGCAATGTTGAGTCCAAACACTTTTTAGGTACCATTGTAGCTTCCTCATATGCAGTTTGGCATATGGAATTAGTAGAATGCAGGATGCCATGAAGCCCAGGGCCTGCAGAATTTTTCTTGCAGGGAGCTGGGTTTTTATTGCCATCATTTGAAAGTAATGAGTCAGTTGCCTTTGCCTGTCTGGCGTGAGATAAGCCATCTGGGCAGTTGTATTTAAGCTTGCACCCAGGAATATTATCTCTTGAGAGGGCACTAGTTTTGATTTCTTTTCGTTTACTGTGTACCCTAGGCAAATTAGTAATTCTTTTACAAATGCCAGATGCTTTAGAAGAATGTCCTTGCTCTCTGCTTGAATAAGGCAGTCGTCCAAGTAGGGGTATATTTGAATTCCTTTTTGTCTGCAAAATGCAATTACTGGTGCCAAGCATTTTGTGAAGACCCTGGACGCAGTAGAAAACCAAAGGGCAGTGCAGAGAATTGGTAATGCATTGAGCCAGCTATGAATCTGAGGTATCTTCTGCAAGACTGTCTGATTGGGACATGCAGGTATGCCTCTTTGAGGTCCAAAGTAAAGTCCAAGCCTTCTTGCCCAGCATGGGTAGAAGTTGCTGCAGTGTTAACATTTTGAATTTTGGAACATCCAGGAAAGTATTTAGAATTGACAGGTCCAGTATTGGTCTCCAGGCTTTGTCCTTTCTGGGTACCAAGAAAAGTCTTGAGTAAACTCCTTGCCCCTGTTCTTGTTGTGGTACTTTTTGAATAGCTCTCATGTCAATGAGAGCAGAAATTTGTTTTTGTGCCTCTGCCCATTGGTTTTGTGGCAGGTGTGGCATACCTTTTGACCTTGGTAGGGTGTGAAAGTGGAACCTGTAACCCTGAGAAACAATATTCAGTACCCATTTGTACTGGGTGATCATGTGCCAGTTTTGAGAGAAAAGTGCTAGTTTTCTCCCTAAGGGTGCTGTCAAAAGTAAGTGCTTGACTTTTGTAGAGGGAAGTCATTGGGACTGTTTCCTATAAGGTTGTGATATGTCTTCTCTGCCTTTGGGGGCTGAAGCACCCCATTGTTTAGGTCTGTAAGAGCCTTGGGGCTGAGATCTGCCTCTTTGGCATCTGTATCTGCCTCTTTGTGGCCTGTTTGACACTGGAAAAGACCAATTTTTAGAAGGCCAGTTCCTGCTAAATCTAGGTGGCTGAACCTGTAAGAAATCCTTTACTGTCTGCATTGATTTTGCTTTATCCTCCATTTTCTTTAGCACCTCTTCTGCCTTAACACCAAAGTATCATACTGTAATGGAGCATCCAATAATTTTGCTTTAACATGATCAGGTAAACTTTGTTCTTTTAACCAAGCATGCCTTCGAATGACAGAGCCGGTAACAGCGGCTCTGCAAGAAGCCTCTAATGAATCAAAACCACATTGCAGAGTATGCTTTCCCACTTGTTCAGCTGCATGCAATAAATCATGCATTTCCTTATTGTCAGGACATTCTGAGCTTGTAAGCATTTTCTGTTTTAGCAAAGACATTAGGTATTGTTGATATTTAAGCATGTGAAACTAGCAGTTTAAAGCCCTTACAGCTAAAGTAGCAGAAGTGTAAACTCCCCCCCCCCATCTATCCAGAGCTCTAGAATCCCTATGAGAGGGGACACGGTTTTTTTGCAGTGGAAGCCTTGACCCCTTTGGGACCCTGAGAAATTGTTTCTGGGTCAGCAGCAGGGTTTTTATAAAGAAATCTATGAGAGTCTGGGACCCTGTAGTACCTATCTGGCTTGACTGGTGCAGGGTGTAAACAATAAGGAGACAAACTGGATTCAGAAAAAAACATCATCAACAATATCTAGTACAGGGGGGATAGCAAGGGGCCTGTGCTGAGGCAGTAAAAGAAAGTATCTGAGCCTTTTCTCGGATTCTGAATAATCCTGGCTCTCCCAGTGAAAATGCTCCCTCATGGTGTGCAGGGTTTCCCCAAAAGAGTAATCCTCAGGAGGAGAGGCTGAAGGGATAGATTCTTCAGCATCAGAGTCCTCATAGGGAGGAAGAGAATATCCCTGTTCTGAAGAGGAATCAGAGGAAATAGAAACCTGGTCAGAGAAGTCATAGTCAGTGTCTTGCCTAGGCCTTTTATCAGGAGGGGGATGGGAACCTCTGATCAAAGTAATTAGGTCCTCGGCCATTTTAAGCATCTGTTTCTTTGGCATGGATGACTGTCCAGGAGAATGCTGTACTTGTTTCTTTGTCTTTAATGGTGTTTTAGACTTTGCTTTGGCTGCTGAAGTGGACTTGATAGTAAGCTGTGTAGGTCTGAAAACACCCTCAGAAGCCGATGCCTGCTCAGCGGCTCCAGACCCATCTGAGGGAATAGTTTCCGTAGACCCAATACCTTGAGTTTCCACAGGCCTAGTTGTCTCCAAGTGGGAGTCGGAGGCGGCCTGTGGCTCTGAGGTAGCGGGTGTCAGGGGCTACGAAAGTGCCTCACTGAGAACCGGCGACTGGCCTAGAAGAGGCTTGGTCGTCGGTTCTGGACCTCGGATGCGTGTCCTCTTCTTTGTCTTTGTGTTTTTTATGAATTCCAGTCGTCGGTTGTTCCGACGGCATTATGTAGTTAAACCTTCGGCCAAAGTAATGTAAAGCAAAATCAAACTGACACTTAATAGTGCGTTGGTTGAATCTAGCACAAAACCAACAACTAGCAACGTCGTGGTCAGGGTCTAGGCAAGGAATACAGTAAGAGTGAAAAATCCTTATGTGGTATTTGCTTCCCACAAGAAATACAATTGTTAACTTTTACTGACATCGGTCTGGAGCAAGAAAAAATTTCCCCAATGGGGTACATAGCTTTATTGAAGACTTCGGTTCTGAAATTCAATTTCGAAAATCTCAGGAGTCGGCCGACCGGCACTTGTGAACTGCCTTTGCTTCGGGCACCGCGCGGCAAGAAAGACTGAAGAAAATGGCGTCAGCTGCATCTTATATACCCCTGGTGCACTGACGTCAGGGAAGAGGCGACAGCAACCGACGCCGGACCAGGACTTTGGAATTCAGGCCGACTGTGGGTAGCCTGCCAGCAGGATAACCCGAGTGTAATGACTGCAACAGTGAAACACGATGAACATCTTTAATTCTGCTGAAGCTGCTGGTTCAAAGGGGGGGGCAGTGCGAGTTTCTCTAACACAAATTTTAGGTCCCAAGCTGGGGTAGGTGCTCTTCTGGGTGGCCTCAAGTTGCTAGCCCCTCTGAGGGCCTGTTTGATGAGGGGGTGTGAGAAAAGATGTTGTTCAGTGCTTACATGAGCAAAGACAGCACAGGCATGAATTTTAATAGAGGAAAAGGAAAGACCACTGTGTAGTAGGTCAGCTAGGTAATCCAGGATGAGAGGTAGGGAGGGCTGTGTCGTATCAGCTCCCTAAGCCTGGATCCAGGTGCAGAACTTTTTCCATTTGTCAGCATAAGACCTTCTAGTGCTAGGGTGTCTGGACTCACGTATAACATCTAGAACCTCTTTACTGAGATTGGCAGCTTTGTACAGTGGTCAGGGAATAAGCCTGGCTGCCAAATTGAGGGTCTGCAATAGGGGATGCATGAATTCTCCTTCCCTCTGGGTCAGGAGTGTTGGGATCTGAGGGAGGTGCCATGGTGGCAGAGGGGACAGGCTGCATCGTAGTGGACACCAGTGCTGGCGTGGCCACCCTGGGGAAATCAGGATTGTCCTTGTTTTTTCCTCCTTTATTTTGAGCTGTACCCAGGTAATGAGAGGTAGTGGGGGAAATGCATAGACCGAGAGGTTGACCCACTGCAAAGCTAGAGCATCCACTGTATAGGCCCAGCAGTGAGGCTTCTCTGGTGCAGAACTTGCTGTGCTGATGGTTGGAGTGGGAAGCAAAGAGGTCTACCTTCGGGGTGCCCCATTTTTGAGTTATGAGGGTGAAGGTTCTTTGGTTTAGCTGCCACTCGTGTGGGTCCAGAAGATTTTTGCTTAAGTTGTCTCCCAGAGAGTTTAGAGAGCCTGGCAGGAATTGTGCTAACGGGTGTAGTTGCATGGCTGAGGCTGTGTGCTAAATAGTCATGGCGAGCCTGCACAGAGGGTAGGAGTGAGTCCCTCCCTGCTTGGTGCTGTACCACATCACTGTGGTCTTGTCTATTTTGATCAGTAGAGCCCCTGGGGAGAGAAGGGGTCTGAAAGCTGTCAATGCGTGCTGGACAGCTAACATCTCTTTTTGGTTGATGTGCAGATATATTTGATGTGGGCTCCATTGGCACCCCAGGCATAGTCTGATGTGTCTGTGGTGAGGGTCTGTTCGGCGTGGGGTGCTGAGAAGGGTAGATCGTTGTTGTGGGAGCATGCTGCTGCCCACCAAAGGGAATCTTTCCTTAGACAAGGTTATCATTGGTATAAGAGTTTCCAGGTCTAGAGAGAGTTGACACCAAAGACTTTTTAGGTACCACTAAACGTTTCCTCATATGCATTCTGGTATATGGAAAGAGTAGAATGCAAGATGCCATGAACCCCATAGCTTGCAGGATTTTCCTTGCGGATAACCGGGGTCTAGTGGCTAGTTGACAGAAACAGGCCGTCAGGTAAGTTTGCTTTTCTGGTGCAAGGAATGCCATCTGGGATGCTGTGTCCAGGCTTGCTCCCAGGAATATAATTTTTTGGGTGGGTACTAGTTTGGAATTCTTTTCGTTGATAGTGTACTCTAGGGAGGTCAGCAGGTCCTTTACAAAGGTCAGGTGCCTGAGCAGCTTTTCCAGACTGTCTGCCTGAATTAGACAGTCGTCTAAGTATGGGTAAAGTTGAATATTTCTTTGCCTGCAAAAAGCAATGGTGGGAACCAGGCATTTTGTGAAAACTCTGGGAGCGGTAGATAAAGCACAAAGAACTGAAAGTGCAGAGATCTTGCTGAAACATAGATACTTCCTGCATGATTCCCTGACTGGATGTGTAGGTAGGCCTCTTTTAGGTCTAGGGTGGCTAGCCAGGCATCCTTGGAGAGCATAGGTAGTAGTTGCTAATGGGTGAGCATTTTGAATTTTGGTATCACCAAGAAGGTGTTTAGAATGGATAAATCGAGGATGGGGCACCAGGTGCCCTCTTTTCCTGGGTACCAGGAAGAGCCTGCAGTAGAAACCTTGGCCTATCTGTTCTGCAGAAACATGCTCTATTGTCATTATGGAGAGCAGGGATAAAACTTGCTTTCTGGTCTCTGCCCACTGGTTTGGAGGTAGATCTGGGAACCCATTTGTGGTTGGTAGAGTGTGGAAAGAAAATTTGTATCCCTGGTACACTATGTTGAGGACCCAGTGGTCGTTGGTAATGGTGGCCCAAGTGCTTGCGTGGAAGGAGAGTTTTCCTCCCAGGGGCAAGTACAGGTGGACTGAGGGAGTAGGTGGAAGTGGAGAGTCATTGTGAGTTCTTACCATGAAAGGGTGGCTTGACACTCTCTGGTTTAGAAGTTGAGGTACTCCATTGCTTTGATCTCTGCATTCCCTGTGGCTGTTGTCTGGGGGGGGTCTGTTTCCCCAGGGTCTGGGCTGAACTGACCTGGAGGGGACAGGAAAGGACCAGTGTTTGGAGGGGTAATGCCTACTGAACCTGGGTGGATGGAACTGTAGGAAATCCTTAACTGTCTGCATAGATTTAGCTTTTTTTCCATCTTTTTTTAAGACCTCCTCTGCCTTGGTGCCAAATAAGTTGTCTTTGTGGAAGGGTGCATCCAATAATTTAGTGACTGCTGCCCTGCAAGAAGCTTCTAGGGCGTAAAACCACAGTGTAAGGTGTGCTTAGTTACTTGACTTGCAGAAAGCAGCAACTCTTGTAACTCTACTTTCTGCACAAGCAGAAAAGGATGATATTTTTTGTTTGAGGAATTAAATGGTATGTTGCTGAAAATTTAGCATATGGAACTGACAATTTAGTGCTCTGATAGCAGGAGTAGCAGAGGTGTGTGTGTGTGTGTGTATATATATATATATATATATATATATATATATATATATATATATATATATATATTAATATATATATATGTATATATATATATATTTTTTTTTTTTACCCCCATCTGTCTAGTGCTCGGGAATCCTTATCTGAGGGGGTGGGATTCTTAGCAGAAGTTGCTTTAATTCCTTTAGGCCCTTGAGAAATAACCTCAGGGTCAGCAGTAGGATTTTTAAAAAGACATTTGTGAGAGTCAACAACTCTGCAATACCTGTCAGGTTTTCGGGAAGCAGGAGTGTGGGTGTCATGAGTCAAACTAGATTCCATGAAAACATCATCCACAACATCCAGGACAGGGGGAATGGCCACGGGTCTCTGTGCTGTCAAAGGACTACGAATTCTCTGAGTCTCTTTTTAGACTGAGGGTAGTCCTGACATTCCCACTGGAAATGCTCCCTTAAAGTATGAAGGATTTCCCCAAAGGAAAAGTCCTCGGGTGGAGAGGCTGAAGGAATGGATTCCTTTGCATCAGAATCTTCATAAGCAGACAGGGGTTGCAAGTCTTCATATTCAGATGCATCAGAGTCATCAGATTCCTGTTCAGATAAAACTACTGGGGACAGATCTCTTTTGGAAGGGGTAGCTTGGCTTCCCCTGATCAGCATTATAAGGCCTTCCGCCATTATAAGCATTTGAGACTGAAGCAAGGAAGCAGGTGTCTGAGATTGGGTCGCTGGTCTCTTGGGTGTAGTTTGTACCCTGGGCCTTAGAAACTTGGTAGTTTTCGAATGAACGGTAAGACGCAAAAGAAGTCGTCTGTTTGTGTCAAGAATCAGTAGTGTGAAGTACTTCCTCGGAAGCCGGTGCCTGCTCAGGGGCTCCGGACCCATCCAAGGTAGAGACAACCATAGGATCCTTAGTCAAAGAAGAGTTTTGCGGCATACCGGACTCGAAAAGGGTCGCGGTAGCGGCCTGCGAATCCAAAAAAATGGTTATCAAGGGCTGCGAAAGTGCCTCACTGAGGACCGAAGAGCTGGCGACTAGCTTAACGGAAGCATCGTCGATAGGCTTGGACCTGTGTGGTCTGTCTCTGTCTTTATCCTTACGTTTTTTCGGAAGATCTGCTGTCGGATGGCTTACCGAAGCCATATCGGAATTCGGGGACTGTGAGCGGAAATATCTAGCTACAATAACGGCCCAACGATGTACAGTTCTGGCGCTGAACAAAGCACAAAAGTGACAGCGAAGGACGTCATGGTCTGGGCCTAAGCAAGTGATGCAGTAAGAATGAAAGTCTTGGTGTGGTATTTGCTTTCCACAGGCAAGACAATTCTTAACTTTTTTTGACATTGGTTAGAGCAAGAAAAAGGATCCCCAACGGGGTACTTAGCTTTAGAAGACTTCAGCTTTAATTCAGAAGATGAAACTCAGGTAGTGGTTGACCGGCACTCATGCAAACTGCTTCTGCTTTGGGCTCCTCGGCAAGAAAAACTGATGTAATGGCGTCGGCTGCCTTACTTTATACTACTGATGACCTGACGTCAGTCCTGAAGCGAAAGCAACTGACACAGAAATACTACGCCTCTGGTATTCGGGCCGACTGAGGGCTACCCTGGCAGGGATAACCCAAATATGATGACTGCAACAGTGAAACACGAAGAATATCAGGTTAATATGGTTTGTTTGCTTTTATACTGTTGTATGCTTGCCTGTGTCTTAAGTGATAACTTAACAGTGTTGTTATACCAGTCCTACTTACTGCTTTTCTGAGAAGAAGTCCTGTAAAGAGAAGACAAATGTTTAGCCCCCTGAATATGATTTCTGGGATTGCCCACATGTAAGGTCTACAGAGTAGAAGCCATATGTCTGACCTCTACTAGCAATCCACAATACCTTGCCTCAAAAGACCATGATGGGTATAGTCCGTTACACTAAAAAAAAAAAAAAAAAAAAAAAAAAAAAATGTCTCCCTTCCCATCTGATTCCATAGGATAACCAGTCTGCTTGGATGTGTGGGGGTCCTGGGTCGTAGCTGCCTTTGAAAGGGATATGCTAGAGTGCCCCAGAGAAGCAGAGTGAAATTCAGAGAATTGCAGATACACAGCAGATTGTTCAGCTACAAGCCATATGAGAGAGGTAAACAGTGAATGTAGAAGATCACTGTTCACCTCTTCCAACCTTTATCTTTTTCCTTACTGGGGGAGGGGTCTGCCACTGGAGAAGATGATGACATGGCTATTCATGCTAAGTTTGAAAGACATCTATTCTCCAGAAAAACTCAAAAGGAAGTTAAGTCTGCTCCTGAAGGCTTTTGAGGTAAAACAGTGACAAATACATGACCTGCCTTTGTGCTCACTCACCAAACAAAAAACACAACTTGAACGGGAGTCTTTACATGGAATATGGCACCCCCAACTTAACTTGCCCTTTCTGACACAGGGGAAAATGAAGAGTCCCTAAGGGGGGGACCTATCTGCCTGAAGACAAATACATGAAGCTCACTGCATACTATCATAAGACAGAAAGCTGAAAAGAGTCTGCATATGTATACAAACAGTAAGAAAATTCTGAATTTTGTCTCATCCATACATCCCTCTTACACTGACATCTCTTCTCATGCCAAGGACAGAAATATGGCACATGAGGATGGAGCCTGAAGCTTTGTAGACTGCCTGGATGTATGGTATCTTGTATACTGCAAAAGCTACTGCAATAGTGATCTAAAGAAAAATTCTTATACAATTCACTGACTAAGACTGTCAAACATACCTCCAAAATTATTTCACCCAAGTCTGGAGCTGGCCTATTTCCAAACTGCTTACAAGTTACTCAAACAAGATAGCAGTTACACCACAAGTACAACCAGAAAATTAAAGATATGTACTTACCATAACGATAGATCTGTTTGTGTTGTTTGCTTTTGGCCTTCTTCAGTGGACAGGTTATCAGATCAGTCTAGGATCAGACTTTGGACACTCTTACACTTTGGATCCTAAGCTTGGATAACTCCCTTTACCCATACTCTCCTGTATCTAGTAAGTTACCTCAGATCACGTTTGCTCTTATCCTAAAACAAAACTGCTACACCATCATAATAAAACCAAACGCATCACATACATAGCAATGCTTCTTAACCCGGAGCTTAGAGAGTACATGACACACCATAGGAAATGTCAATGTGGTCACTGCAGAAGCATATAAAAGAAACTGGAGGGAGAAAGGTGGGAGGGAAGCTGAGGAATCACAGAAGCAGCAAACGCAGATCTATCATTATGGTACGTACATAAATGTATTATCTGATGTTCTCTCTTCTGTCCATTCCTCAACATATGCGACAATCCCCACCTGCCAGAAACCTTAGGAGGTCTCAAGGTAGGACATTAAGGAGGACAGATGAACCAAAGGAAGCTCTAGACCTGGACTGTAAATCCAACCTGTAGAATGTGACATGAAGGTAAGAACATTAGACCAAGTAGCTGCAGCACAAATGTCATCAGGAGGTACTCTGGAGAAGGTGGCAGGTAGCAACTGATCTAGAAGAACGAGTCTTAGGAGGTTTAGGTAATGATAGTCCCTTCTCCTTACAGACATGTGAAATACAATCCGATAACTATCAAGAATTAGTTATTTTAGACACTCCTTTTCCCATTTTGACTGAGGAAAAGGAACTGAACAACTGGTTCGTCTTTCTAACCTTCTTAGTGGGATGCAAATAAAAAAATGAAGTTGATGGTGCACTTCTAGAAAATGCAGCATGCATTCTCCCTTGTTGGAAAGTCACAAGAAGGTTGACACACTGGTTAAGCGATTACTTAGAACCCATTGCAGTGAGAAAGAATTAATTTGTTCTTTCAGTCATTTTATCGTTATGGAAAACCAAATAATAAGGCTTACAGGAAAGGGTGTCCCAGTTCCAGTATTTCCCTTGCAGAGGTGACTGCCACCAAAAAAGTACAGTTTTGTACCTACTATAAATGCAGATGTTCGAGTGCTAATACAGCTGCAGTCATAACAGATGGGTTCTCCTGCCATCAGGCGGGTCCTCGGTCGGCCGAATTCCAAAGTCTAGGTCCGGCGTCGGTTGTCGTCGCTTCTTCAGTGACGTCAGTGCGACAGGGGTATAAAAGAACCAGCCGACGCCATTTTCTTCAGTTTTTCTTGCCCCGGATGTCAGGTGCCCCCAGAAGGAAGGCAATACATAAATTTGTGTAATAAAACAATGGCATATAATCAAAATATAGTAGTGCAAGCAAATACATCAAGAATGAATACCCCAATCAGGTTGCATGAGGAGGTGTTAGCCAATAGGACTGTCCCAAGAGGGGAAGGAGGGAGGGAAACCTGGACTGCAGCTGTATTACCACTCGAACATCTACATTTATGGTAGGTACAAAACTGTACTATGTTCATTGTGCATACAGCTGCAGTCATAACAGATGGGTAGAATCCCAAAGCTAAGAAAAGGGTGGTAGGCACTAGGTGGAACTAGGAGGAGCCAGAATGCCCTGCAAGACTGCAGTGGCAAAGCCCGCTCTAGATTTGGAGTATAATGGAAGGTGGTAGTGCTTGGAGAAGGTATGCACAGAACTCCAAGTGGCTGCTTCCAAAATATCTTTGGTAGGAACTCCTCTGAGAAAAGCTGCAGAGGTAGCCGTGGCCCTTGTGGAGTGAGATCTGATGCCTGTGGGTACAGTTTTGCCATGAAAAGAATAGCAAAAGCATATGCAGTGGGCTATCCATTTTGAGATTGTCTGTTTGGAAATTGGCTTTCCTTGAGCTCCTATAGCATAGGACACAAAGAGCTGTTCTGATTTTCTGAAAGGCTTTGTTCTGTACAAATAATAATGCAGCTGTCTGTGGATGTCCAAGGAGTGTAGTAATCTCTCCCCTTTGTTTTGAGGATTAGGATAAAAGGTAGGTAAGTGTATAGCCTGATTCAAAGCTACCCTGGATACCACTTTTGGCATAAAGGACGGGTTGGTTCGTAAGGAAACTCTGTCCTGATGGAAAATGATAAATGCCTGCACAGCCATGAGAGCTTGTAGTTTCGATACCCTACGAGCTGAGGTAATAGCCAGAAGGAAAGCTGTTTTCCAGGACAAATATTGCAAATCTGATGAGGCAGCTGGCTGAAAAGGAGGCAAGGTCAGCTTTTCTAGAATGAAATTGAGATCCCAAGCAGGTATTGGTTGTTTCCTTGGGGGTTTTAGATTCTTAGCCCCTCTGAGGAACTGTCTTAAGAGGGGGCGAGAGAATAAGGGTGGATCAGTGTTGTATTCTGCAGAAATGGCTGAGGCATGGATTTTGATGGAGGAGAATGAAAGTCCACTGCTTAGCAGCTCAGCTAGATACTGTAATATTTGAGGTAAGTTCAGTTTTCCAGGATCCTGGCCCTTTTTCTCATTCCAGACACAAAACCGTTTCCATTTTGCGGAGTAAGCTTTTCTAGTAGACGGCCTTCTGGCCTCCAAAATGACATCCTGCACCTCCTTGGAGAGTAGGGTCTGTTGTGATGCTAAGGAATCTTCCATGCGGCTAGATTGAGTGTTTTTAGCTGACTGTGAAGAGTTTTGAAGCCGTGCTGAGTCAGAAGAAGAGGAATTGGCAGGGTCCATGGTGGGGAATGCGTCAGGCTCCTCAGGAGTGGGTACCAGTGTTGTCTTGGCCAGTCTGGAGCAATGAGAATCATCTTTGGTCTGTCTGCTCTGGTTTTTAATAGAACTTTGGGCAGCAGAGGAAGAGGTGGGAAGGCAAACTGTCATTGATGTCCAACTGAAAGAGAGAGCGTCCACTCTCCAGGCCTTTGGATGAAAAATCCTTAAGCAGAATTTTGTCAATTCATGATTTTTGTGGGAGGCAAAGAGATCTATGTCTGGCCTTCCCCATGCTTGAATTATCTCTGTAAAAACTTGAGGATGCAACTTCCATTCGTGTGGATCTGTCATATTTCTGCTTAGGTTGTCTGCCAGCATGTTTTCCTTGCCTGGCAAGTACTGTGCTTGTAGTTCAATTTGTAAGTCCAGGGCCATGTTCCAAAGTGACATGGACAGTCTGCATAGGGGGTATGAATGGGTTCCTCCCTGTTTGTTTATGTACCACATTACTGTGGTGTTGTCCGTCCTTATCAATAGTTGACCTGGTTGCAGAAGGTCTTTGAAAGCTATAATAGCATTTATTACTGCTAGCTTTTCCTTTTGATTGATGTGAAGGTGCTTTTCTTTTTGGGACCATTTTCCCTGAATGCACCGATCTGTCATGTGCGCCCCCCAGGCATAGTCTGAGGCATCTGTTGTGATGACTTGATTTGCTTGAGGCTTGCTGAATGGGAGACCTGTGTTTGTTTGGCATGCTTGAGCCCACCACAGGAAATTCCTTTTGAAGACATGGAATTAGTGGTATTATTGTTTCCAAACTGTGGCTGTGTTGAGACCATAGGTTTTTCAGGTACCATTGAAGTTTCCTCATATGCAGCTTTGCACATGGGATTAGTAAGATGCAAGATGCCATGAATTCCAGAGCCTGCAGGATTTTCCTTGCAGTCAGCCTGGTGCAATTTGCTAGTGTTCTGAAGTATTGAGTTAGTTGCCCCTGCTTCTCTGGCGTGAGGTAGGCCATCTGGGTGTTTGTGTCCAAGTTGGCACCCAGGAAAATTATTTTCCGAGAGGGTATTAGCCTTGATTTATTTTTGTTGACTGTGTATCCCAGAGAATTCAACAACATTATTACATAAGCCAGAGGTTTCCGAAGAATGTGCTTGCTGTCCGCTTGGATCAGGCAGTCGTCCAAATAAGGGTAAATTTGTATCCTTTGAAGTCTGCAGAAGGCAATTACTGATGCCAGGCATTTCGTGAATACTCTGGGCACAGTAGATAAGCCAAAGGGCAATGCAGAGAATTGATAATGGGTTGAACCTGCAAGAAATCTGAGGTATCTTCTGCAATTTTGTCTGATTGGGACATGCAGGTATGCCTCCTTGAGGTCCAATGTTACCAGCCAAGACTCCTTGCCCAGCATGGGAAGAAGCTGCTGTAGAGTGAGCATCTTGAATTTTGGTACGAGTAGAAATGTGTTTAGGATGGATAGGTCCAAAATAGGTCTCCAATCTTTTCCCTTCCTTGGTACCAGGAATAGTCTGGAATAAAAACCTTGACCTTGTTCGTGCGTAGGTACCTCTTGAATAGCTTTCATGTCTATGAGATCTGAAATTTGTCTTTGTGCCTCTGCCCTTTGATTGTGTGGCAGGTTTGGCAAGCCTCTCATTTTTGGAAGGGTGTGAAAATGGAATCTGTAGCCTCTGTTTATAATGTCCAGGATCCATTTGTCTTTTGTGACAATATGCCAATTTTTTGAAAATAATGCCAGTTTTCCGCCTAAGGGTGCTGCCATTTCAGCCTTGCTTGGCATGCAAAGGGGAAAGTCACTGGGCTTGCTTTCTGAATGGTTGCGAGTTGTCCTCACTACCTCTTTGTGTAGGAGCTTGCCATTGTCTGCCTCTAAAACGATCCTTGGGATTGTCCTCTGCCCCTCGGGTGCCTGTATCTACCTCTTTGGGGTCTGTCCATGGCTGGAAAGGACCAATTTTTGGAAGGCCAATTTCTACTGGAACGTGGGGGTTGTACCTGTAGAAAATCTTTCACTGTTTGCATTGATTTAGCCTTTTCCTCCATTTTCCTTAATACCTCCTCAGCATTAGCACCAAATAATACATCCTTTTGTAGAGGGGCATCTAGTAATTTAGCTTTGACATGATCTGGTAAGGTTTGTTCCTTGAGCCAGGCATGTCTACATATGACTGATCCTGTAACAGCAGCTCTACATGAGGCCTCTAGAGCATCAAAACCACATTGTAAGGTATGTTTACCCACTTCTTCTGCACTATGCATCAAATCCTGCAACTCCTTCAAGTCTGGTTGTTCAGGCTGTGACATTTTACTTCTCAATTGTGATAACAAAAACTGTTGGTACTTTAGCATATGGAACTGACAGCTTAATGCCCTCATGGTTAAGGTGGCCGAGGTATATACCTTTTTTTTCCCCACCTTTCTAAGGATCTGGAATCTCTCTCGGAAGGTAATGGATTTTTAGCAGTGGAGGCCTTAATTCCCTTGGGGCCCTGTGAGATAGTTTCTGGGTCAGCAGCATGGCTTTAGTATAGAAATTGGTGTGAGTCAGGAACCCTGTAGTATCTGTCAGGCTTGACTGGGGCTGGAGGTAGAGAATCCGGGTTAAGGCAGGCCTCCGAGTACACATCATCTAGTATGTCCAAGACAGGAGGTATAGCCAGAGGTCTGTGCTGAGGTAGCAAGAGAAATTCCCTAAGCCTTTTCTTGGAATCTGAATAATCTTGGCCTTCCCAGTGGAAGTGTTCCCTTAAGGTATGCAAAGTTTCCCCAAATGAGTAATCCTCAGGGGGGGATACAGAGGGAATGGACTCTGCATCAGTCTTCAAAAGGGGAGTAAGAATGTTCCTGTTCATCAGAGTTCTCTGATATAATGGAGCCCTGATCAGAGGAGGGGGATTCTTCCTCCACTCTGGGCCTTTTGTCCGGGGGGGGTTGAGTACCCCTGATAAGAGTAATTAAATCCTCAGCCATTTTAAGCATCTGTTTTTTAGGCATGGGGCCTGGAGATGGGCCCTGTGTAGCTTGTCTCTTAGAATGCATGGCTGCTTTAGACTTAGTGAAAGCCTTGATGGAAAAAGAAGAGGAAGGTCTGAAGACACCTTGAGTGGAGGTAGACCTGTCCACATTTTGAGATTCACCGCCAAGAGTGGCTTCGGTATCTGTAGTCGGGGTGTGGGCCGAGGAGCCTGCGACCTCGGGCACAGGAGACACCACCAATGAAGTGTCGTCCGTAGTCAGGGGCTGCGTAGGCGCCTCGCTGAGAACCGGACCACGTGTAGTCTGCTTTGGCGTGGTGTCGGTAGAGGCCGCGGACCTCGTGTGTCGGTCCTTATCTATGCGCTTTTTAGACAAAACTGGAGTCGGAGTATCCGACGACATAATATAGTTACATTTTTTGCCAAAATAATGCTGGGCGAACTCCACCCGATGCTTTATGGTGCGTTTGTTGAATGTAGCACAAAAGCGACAGACCGAGACGTCGTGGTCTGGGCCTAAACAAGGAATACAGAGGGAATGGAAATCCTTATGCGGTATTTGCTTCCCACATGAAATATAATTATTAACTTTGTCTGACATCAGTCTGAGGCAAGAAAAGTTTCCCCAACGGGGTACTTAGCTTTCAAGAAGACTTCGGTTGCAAAACTTTCGTAATTTCAGCAGCTGGCCGACCGGCACTTGTGAACTGCTTCTGCTTCGGGCACCGCGCGGCAAGAAAGACTGAAGAAAATGGCGTCGGCTGGTTCTTTTATACCCCTGTCGCACTGATGTCAGGGAAGAAGCGACGACAACCGACGCCGGACCTAGACTTTGGAATTCAGCCGACCGAGGACCCGCCTGACGGCAGGAGAACCCATTCGTGCATACAGCTGCAGTAGCTGTATGCACGATGAACATCATGGTTTTTCAAGTCAGGTATTTTAAGTCAACCATAGCTGCAGGTTCAAAAGGGGGTCTCATTAATGCCTGTAGAAGAGCAGTAATATCCAAAGGAGAAACAGGATCCCTAAGACGGGGGGGGGGGGGGCTTGAAGATGGAATGTGCCCCTTAGGAAGGTCTTGGAGAATCTAAGGGAAGTAAAGGATGACAGATTTTCCCCAATGTGAAAAGTGAAAAAAGCTGCTAGTTGTACCCTAACAGTGTAGTAGCTAACCCCTGTGGAAAAGAGAAGCCAGGAAGTCTAAGACTGCCATGAGGGGGAGCTGAGAAGGGATTGGAATTCTTACTGGAAGCTCAAATTGAAAAACTTTTCCTTTTACTCTTATAAATATTCCTGTTAGAGGCCTTCTGTGGATGTCAAAATGTGAATGACATGTGATGAAAAAGTACAGTTTTGTACCTACCATAAATGTAGATGTCCGAGAGGTATGCATCTGCAGTCCTAACATATGGGTTGTCCTGCCTCAGGCAGCCCTTCGGTCGGCCGGATTCCAAAGTCTGGGTCTGGCCTCGGCTGATGTCGCACTTCACCCGACGTCATAGCTGCTGTGAATTGGGTATAAAGGCATCAGCCGACGCCATTTTCCTCAGTGTTTCTTGCCCCAGATGCCAGGTGCCCTCTAGGAAGGCTAAATTTGGATAAATGCAAATGATTCCAAACAGTAGAGAGCAAACAAAAATAAACATGTATATACATATATACAAACAAATACACCATAATAGATTCCCCCAGCTAGCTACAAGATGGGCAAATACCCTAGGAGTACCACAGAGGGGAAGGAGGGTGGGTAATCCTGACTGCAGATGCATACCTCTCGGACATCTACATTTATGGTAGGTACAAAACTGTACTATGTCCTTCAAGGATGCATCTGCAGTCCTAACATATGGGTAGAATACCATAGCCAAACTGGGGGAGGAGGCACTAAGATGATTATGGTGTAGTTAAGATCCCTTGTAAAACAGCAGTTGCAAAACCTGCTCGGGATCTGGAGTATAAAGGTAGATTATAATGCTTGGCAACTGTATGCACAGAGCTCCAAGTAGCAGCCTCTAAAATGTCTTTGGTAGCCACTCCTCGTAAGAAAGCTGTAGTAGTGGCTGTAGCTCTTGTGGAGTGAGGTCTGATGTTTTCTGGAGTTGTCTTTCCATGAAAAGAGTAACAAAATCTAATGCAATTTCCTATCCATTTTGAGATTGTCTGTTTTGAAATTGCTTTTCCTTCCATTCCTGTTGCATATGCTACCAGAAGCTGGTCAGTTTTTCTATTGTTCTTGGTTCTGTCCAGATAGTAGCGCAATTGCCTGTGCACATCCAAGGTATGTAGTAGCCTTTCCCCCCTGTTCTGTGGGTTGGGGAAGAATGTTGGTAGGTGGATTGCTTGGTTCAATGATACCCTGGAGACCACCTTTGGCATAAAAGTAGGGTTAGTTCTCAAGGACACTCTATCCTGATGGAAGATAAGGAAGGGCTGTATTGCCATTAATGCCTGTAATTCAGAAACCCTTCTTGCTGAAGTGATTGCAAGCAGGAAAGCAGTTTTCCAAGATAAGAACTGTAATTCTGCTGTTGCTGCTGGCTCGAAAGAGGGAAGTGTTAACTTTTCCAGCACAAAGTTAAGGTCCCATGTAGGCAAAGGTGGCTTCCTTGGAGGCTTTACATTTTTAATTCCTCTCAGAAACTGCCTGAGTAGAGGATGAGAGAAGACTGGAGGATCCATGTTGTATTCTGCTGAAATTGCTGATGCATGAATCTTAATGGAGGAGTAAGACAGGCCATTGTGGAAAAGTTCTGCTAAATATTCCAGGATGTTAGCTATGTTTGCTAATGATACATTTTCTCCTTTTGCTGCACTCCAAATGAGGTATTTTTTTCCATTTGGCTGAATAAGTCTTCCTTGTGGAGGGTCTGCGAGCCTCCAGGATAATGTCTTTAACCCTCTGGGATAAATCTGGGTTATTTTGTTTTATGTAATATTCCAAGCAGCTAGTTGCAGTGTTTTCAAGTTTGGATGTAGGATCTTGAAGTTGTTCTGTGTTAGCAGTAAAGGAACTAGAGGTAGAGGCCATGCGTGTGTCCGAGACATACTTCTCAGTAGCGGGTACCAATGCTGCCTCGGCCAGTCTGGAGCTATCAGGATGATCCTTGGGCGGTCTTCTTTGATCTTCAGTAGCACTTTGTGCATCAAAGGAAGAGGTGGGAATGCATATGCTGTCAGGTTTTCCCAACTGAAGGAGAAGGAGTCCACCTTCCAAGCAAGTGGGTGGTATGCCCTTGTGCAGAATTTCCTCAATTGGTGGTTGTGTGGGGATGCGAACAGGTCTATTTCTGGTAGTCCCCATTTCTTTGTAATGGATTTGAAGATGTCTGGATGCAGCATCCATTCGTGGGCATCCGTGGTAGTTCTGCTTAAGGTGTCTGCTAGTATATTTTCTTTTCCTGGCACAAAAATGGCCTGGAGCTGAATGTTGAGTTTCAGGGCTACATTCCACAGGTCCATTGCCACCCGGCATAGAGGATATGAGTGTGTTCCTCCTTGTTTGTTGATATACCACATGACTGTGGTGTTGTCCGTCCTTATCAGCAAATGACCCTGTTGAAGAAACGGTCTGAATGTCTGAATTGCCTGTTTCACTGCCAGCATCTCTTTTTGATTTATGTGTAGGTTCAGCTGGTCTTGTGTCCATAGGCCTTGTATACACTTGTCCACCATGTGTGCCCCCCAGCCTAGGTCCGAGGCGTCCATGGTGATAGTCTGGCTTGGGTGAGGTTTGTGGAAAGGCAGTCCTCTGTTCAACTGACAGGCCTGAGCCCACCACAGGAATTCTTGCTTCAGGCATGGGATTATTGGAATCTGGGCTTCTAGGCTGTGCTTGTGTTGAGACCATATATTCCTTAGGTACCATTGCAACTTCCTCATATGCAGCCTGGCATGTGGAATCAATATTATGCAGGATGCCATGTAACCCAGGGCTTGCAGGACTTTCCTTGCTGTAAGCTGGTTCTGTGTTGTTAATGCCCTGAAATAGAGTGGTAGTTGCTTTTGCTTTTCTGCTGTGAGAAATGCCATCTGATTTGAAGTGTCCAGTTCTGCACCCAAGAATGTTATCCTTTGGGATGGTACCAGCCTTGACTTTTTCATGTTGACTGTGTATCCCAGGGCTTGCAGTAGTTGTATAACCTTTTCCAAATCTTGTGTTAATTTGGTCTTGTTCCGCTTGTATTAGGCAGTCGTCCAGGTATGGATAAATCTGAATTCCCTGAAGCCTGCAATGAGCAATGACTGATGCCAGGCATTTCGTGAATACTCTGGGCGCAGTAGATAAGCCAAAGGGCAATGCTGAGAATTGATAATGCTCTGATCCTGCAAGAAATCTGAGGTATCTTCTGCAATCTGGTCGGATAGGGACGTGCAGGTATGCCTCCTTGAGATCTAGAGTCACCAGCCAAGACTCCTTGCCCAGCATGGGAAGAAGCTGCTGTAGGGTCAGCATTTTGAAATTTGGAACAATGAGATATGTGTTCAGAGCGGACAGGTCGAGAATAGGCCTCCATTGGTTTTCTTTTCTTGGTACCAGGAAAAGTCTGGAGTAAAATCCTTGTCCTTGTTCCATCGGTGGTACCTTTTCTATAGCTCTCATCCTTAGTAAGTGGTTGATTTGTTCTAGAGCGTTTGTTTTTTGGTTTGGTGGAAGGTTTGGCATTCCTCTCTTTTTTGGTAGAGTGTGGAAGTGAAACCTGTAGCCTTTGTCTATTGTCTGTAAAATCCATTTGTCTCCTGTAATGTAATGCCAGTTTACGGAAAATAAGGCTAGCTTTCCGCCTAAGGGTGCTTCCAGTTGTTCCCTTGTAGGCAGTATCAGAGCCAAGTCATTGTGTCTGTCCTGTGGAAATGGTAGTAGCTGGATCTGTGGCAGTACTTCTCTGGTTGTTAGGCTGCCACTGATGCCCCCTGCAGGCACCTCTGGATTGACCTCTGCCTCTTGGGCGCCTATTTCTGCCTCTCTGTGCTCTGGAGGTGTCTGGAAAGGACCATGTCTTCGAAGGCCAATTTCTACTAAACCTCAGAGGTTGGACCTGTAAGAAATCCTTGACTGTTTGGACAGATTTTGCTTTTTCTTCCACCTTCTTTAGCACTTGCTGTGTAGGGGAGCCAAACAAACTTTGTTTCTCCATGGGAGCATCTAGGAGCTTTGACTTTACATGGTCTGGTAAGGATTGCTCTTTTAACCATGCATGCCTTCTGATCACTGTTCCAGTCATAGCTGATCTAAAGGAAGCCTCCAGTGCATCATAGCCGCATTTTAAGGAATGATTACTGACCTGCTGAGTGTTATGTACCAAATCCTGAAGGGACTTACGGTCTATCGGTTCAGGAGAGGACAGTTTTTTATTTAGCTGGTCTAACAAAATTCCTGATACTGAATCATGTGGAATTGACAGTTTAAGGCCCTAGCCGAAAGAGTAGCAGAAGTATAAACTTTTTTACCCCATCTCTCTAATGCTCTAGATTCTCTTTCAGAGGGAGGGTTTTGGCAGAGGCAGCTGCTACAGCTTTGGGGCCCTGTGAAATGGTTTCAGGATCTGCAATAGGAGCCTTATACAAGTGAAAGTGTGTGTCCGGGACCCTGTAATATCTGTCGGGTTTAGCAGGGGCCGGGGGAAGAGAGTCAGGAGCAGTACAGGCATCATTAAATGCATCACCCACAACTGTTAGTACTGGCGGAATGGCTAAAGGCCTATGCTGTGGTAAATGTAAAAAGGTCCTTAGCCTTTTCCTTGAATCTGAAAAATCCTGGCCCTGCCATTGAAATTGCTCTCTCATAGCATGTAAGGTTTCCCCAAAAGAAAATTCCTCAGGAGGAGAGGCAGAAGGAATGGAGTCTTCTGCATCAGAATCCTCATATGGAGAATAAGGGCCTTCTGGAGGATTTGAGTGTTCTGACTCATCCGAGGAGTAGTCAGTAGAAGCTGGATCGGGGGGCTCTGCTCTAGGCCTCTTCTCTGGAGGGGGTTGAGAGGCCCTGTCTGGGTGAGGTTGGGATCCCCTGATCAAAGAAATGAGATCCTCAGCCAGGCTGAGCATTTGGGAACTAGAGGTAGGCCTGTGTGGGGCTTTAGCAGGCAAGGCCTTAGAAGATTTAGCTGCTTTAGCCCTAGAAAAAGCCTTGATAGACATAGATGCAGGGGGCCTAGCACTCCACGTGCAGGAGTAGATATGTCTAATGGAATAGTATCTGATAAATCATGGGTGCCTGCTACAGCAGGAGAAATTTCAGTAGCAGATTCAGCCATGCTGTGTGAAGCCTCGGCTGTCGGAGGTATGCTTTCGGCCAAAGGAAGAACCGATGACTCGGTTTCAGCCGAAACAGAGACACTCGCGGTTGGCTTAACCGTGGTTTCGGCCGAAACCGCGGACCGCGAGTGTCGGTCCTTTTCCTTACGCTTTTTAGCTAATTGTGAAGTCGGAGTCTCCGACGGCATTTTGTAAGCAAAAGCGGGACCAAAAAACTCCTCCGCAAACTCCGACCGACGTCTAAGTGTCCGTCGGTTGAAGGAAGCACAGGCTAGACAAGCTGATACGTCGTGGTCTGGGCCTAAGCAAGGAAGGCAGTAAGAGTGGAAATCCTTATGAGGTATTTGTTTCCCACAAGTTAAACAATTATTTACTTTTTCTGACATCGGCTGAGGGAAGAAAGAGTCCTCAACGGGGTACTTAGTTTTTTAGAAGTCTTCGGTAGTAGAAATCTCTGGATCTGACCGACCGGCACTTGCGAACAGCTTCTGCTTCGGGCACCGCGCGGCAAGAAAGACTGAGGAAAATGGCGTTGGCTGATGCCTTTATACCCAATTCACAGCAGCTATGACGTCGGGTGAAGTGCAACATCAGCCGAGGCCAGACCCAGACTTTGGAAGCCGGCCGACCGAAGGGCTGCCTGAGGCAGGACAACCCATATGTTAGGACTGCAGATGCATCCTTGAAGGACATCCTGGATTGTCTAACCATCACTGGAACTGGAGAAACCATGCGGTCAATGTGAAGGTCTGTATGTGTCAGGGTGAGGCTTCCTAGAGCGATGAGAGAGAAGATATAGAGCAGGGTCCAGCACCTAGGAGGGTGAATCAGATTACACCAGAGGAAGGGAACCACACCTGTTAATGAAAAAGGGGGCAATGAGGATCACTGTAACCTTGCTCCACATTGCTATCTGAAGAAAGTTTAGAATGAGAGACGTGGGAAGGTAGGCATAATGGAGACCGGGGGGGGGGGGAAGTGTGCCTCATTGTCGGGCTGAGGGACTTATCATGAAAGAGGAGTAGGACAGACCCTGCTCAACTTGTCCCCTAAAATACTGGACTTCCCCATTTTGTCTGTTGCTATCAGAAAGTGGTGAGAATATGTTGCCCATTGCCAAACCCTCATGGCCTCTTATCAGAAAGAATAAAAGCATGTTCCTCCCCGTTTGTTCATGTACAAAACTACTGACATATTGTCTGTCTGAATGGAGATCACACCCTTGGGAATGGAGTCCTGGAAGGCCTGCAATTTTAGGAGAAAGTACAGTTGTGTACACTTACCATAAATGTAGATTTTAGAGTGTATTCACTGTTGCAGTCCTTACAAAATGGGTTATCCGGCTCCTGGTAGCCCACAGTCAGCCAGATTACCAAAGTCCTTGGTATATGATGTTAGCTGCCTTCAGTTTAGGCCTGACGTCAAGATGTCAAGTACAAAAGAAGGCAGCCGACGCCATTTCCTCAGTTTTTCTTGCCTTAACTGTCAGGAGCCCCCAAAAAAAGGTTAGACCAGGAAAAGAAAATCCAGTCTGTGCCCTAGGAAAAAAGGGGATGGAAGGGGGGGCAGGACTGCAACAGTGAATACACTCAAATATCTGCATTTATGTTAAGTGTACACAACTGTACTATGTTCATCGTGTTTCACTGCTGCAGTCCTTACAAAATGGGTTGATTCCCAAAGCCCAGGAAAAAAACAAAAGGGAGGAGGTACACCCACTGATTAAGGGTTGGTAAGGATGCCCTGCAACACTGCAGTGGCAAAATCAGCCCTGGTCTTAGAAAACAAGGGTAAATTGTAATGTTTAGTGAAAGTGTGGACAGAAGTCCATGTAGCTGCTTCCAGTATGTCCCTAGTAGGTACACCTCTTAAGAAAGCTGCTGAGGTAGAGGCTGCCCTAGTAGAATGGGTCCTAATATTCTGAGGAGGAACCTTGCCATGCTGTAAGCAACAAAAGTGAATAAAATGAGCAGTCCACTTAGAAATGGTCTGTTTTGAAATAGCTTTGCCCTGAGCTCCAGGAGCAAAACTGACCAACAACTGATCCGACTTTGGAAAAGATTTAGTCCTGTCCAGGTAAAATCTAAGCTGTCTATGCACAATCCAGGGAATGCAGTAACCTTTCCCCTTTATTCTGAGGATTAGGAAAGAAGGTATGTAGGTGGATAGACTGGTTAAGAGACAGGCTAGAAACCACCTTAGGCATAAAGGAGGGATTAGTTCGAAGAGAAACCCGATCCACATGGAAGATAATCAAAGGCTCTACTGCCATTAAGGCCTGCAGCTCAGAAACTCTTCCAGCTGAAGTAATAGCCAAAAGAAAGGCAGTTTTCCAGGAGAGAAACTTCAGGTCTGCTGAAGCAGCTGGTTCAAAAGGAGGCAGAGTAAGTTTCTCAAGTACAAAATTGAGATCCCAAGCAGGAGTAGGTGCCCTTCTAGGAGGCTTTAAACTGCTAGCTCCCCCGAGGAACTGTTTATCAAGGGATGAGAGAAAATGGGATGCTCAAAGGAACAATGAGCAGAAATAGTAGAAGCATGGATTTTGATAATGGAAAAGGAAAGTCCACCATTAAGCAAGCCTGCCTGATGGTCAAGAATGAGAGGAAGAGAAGGTTAAGAAGGGTCTTCCCCTCTAGTCTGCATCCAAATGGAGAATCTTTTCCACTTATCTGCGTAAGATTTCCTAGTGCTAGGCCTCCTGGCCTCACGAAGGATCTCAACCAGTTGTTGGGAAAGGTTTAAATTATGAGCCAAGCTGCCAAATGCAGAGTCTGAAGATGAGGATGCAAAATTCTTCCCCTCTCCTGAACCAAGAGATCTGGTATCAGGGGAAGATGCCAAGGCCAAGACTGGGAGAGACTGCGAGAGACTGCAAAGTAGTGGATACCATTGTTGTCTGACCCAGTCTGGAGCTATGATGATGGCCCTTGGTTTTTCATCCCTTATCTTTAACAGCACTCTGAGAAGGAGAGGCAGTGAAGGGAATGCAAAGATCGAGAGCTGTGTCCAGGCGAAGGTCAGAGCACCCACTTTCCAAGCTTTGTTGTGATGATCCCTAGTGCAAAAGGTTGGAAGAAGGTGGTTGGTTGGAGATGAGAAGAGATCCACCTGGGGAATGCCCCAACTCTGAATGATGTGATAGAAGATGGCCTTGTTTAGTTGCCACTCATGAGGATCAAGGACCTGCATGCTCAACCGGTCTGCCAAGGTATTGAGCCTGCCTGGAAGAAACTGAGCTATCAGATGAATGCCCATGGAAGCTGCTATGGACGATAGTATCATGCTCTGTCTGCACAGGGGGTAAGAGTGCGTCCCTCCCTGCTTGTTGATGTACCACGATTGTGGTGTTGTCTGTCCTGACCAGAAGAGTACCAGGAGAGAGAAGATGCTTGAAAGCCATCAAGGCCTGCTGGACTGCCATCAATTCCTTCAGATTTATGTGCAAATAAACATGTTGAGAGTTCCAAGTCTCCTGAATGCATCTGGCCTCTAGATGTGCTCCCCAAGCGTAGTCCAAGGCATCTGTGTTGAGAGTCTGGCTGGCAGGAGGTGGACAGAAAGGCAGGCCTTTGTTCTGTGCACAGGCCATTGCCCACCAAAGGAACTCCATCTGCAGGCAGGGAATCAGAGGAAGTAACAAGTCCAAGTCCTGAGTGTGTTGACACCAAAGGCTTTTGAGGTACCTTTGTACTTTCCTCATATGCAGTCTGGCATATGGAATCATCAGAATACATGAAGCCATGAATCCCAGGGCTTGCAGGAATTACCTTGCAGAGAGCTGGGTCATGCTTGCCATATTTCTGAAGTAATTCAAAAGATCCATTTTTTTCTCTTGAGGGAAGAATACCATCTGGGCGGCTGTGTTCAGGCTCGCACCCAGGAATACAATATCCCTGGTGGGTACCAACTTTGACCTCTTTTCGTTGATGGTGTAGCCCAAAGAGGTGAGAAAGTTCTTTACAAAGTCCAAATCCTTTAGAAGTTGCTCCGGAGAGTTTGCCTGAATAAGACAATCGTCCAAGTAAGGGTAAATTTGAATGTTTCGCTGCCTGCAAAAAGCAATGACTGGAGCCAGGCATTTGGTAAAAACTCTGGGAGCAGTAGATAAGCCAACAAGCAGTGCAGAGAATTGGAAGTGCCTGTTCCCCGCCCTGAAGCAGAGGAAAGTACAGTTGTGTACACTTACCATAAATGTAGATGTTCAAGTGTATTCAATGTTGCAGTCATTACATTTGGGTTATCCTGCTGGGAGGTTGCCCTCAGTCGGCCTGAATTCCAAAATCTTGGGTCCTGCATCGGTTGCTGTCGCCTCTTCCCTGACATCAGGTCATCAGGGGGTATAAAAGATGCAGCCGACGCCATTTTATTTAGTTTTTCTTGCCCCAGATGTCAGGTGCTCCCAAAAGGGTAGGCTAAAATATGTAAATAAAACTTACATGCAGCAAAATAAGCTTTACCTTCATCAATAAGCAAATACACCACCTAGGTAGTATAGATTAGATAAGTAAAAGATAAGTTCCAGCAAAAATAAGGGGGGTGGCGGGTGGGTAACCTGGACTGCAACAGTGAATACACTCGAACATCTACATTTATGGTAAGTGTACACAACTGTACTATGTTCTTCGTGTTTCACTGTTGCAGTCATTACAATTGGGTTGAGTCCCAAAGCTATGGTTGGGGGGGCTGGAGCTAAACAGCATTAGGAGCGGCTATGAGGCCCTGCAGAAGTGCAGTGGTAAAGCCTGCCCTGGATTTAGAGTAAAGAGGCAAGTTGTAATGTTTTGTAAAGGTATGCACTGAACTCCAAGTAGCAGCCTCCAAAATATCTTTGGTTGGTACTCCCCTGAGAAAGGCTGCAGAACTTGCTGCAGCTCTGGTTGAATGTGGCCTAATGCCTTTAGGCACTGATTTGCCATGATGTGAGTAGCAGAAACGAATGCAGTGACCTATCCACTTTGAAATAGTCTGCTTGGAGATAGCCTTTCCTTGTGATGCTGTAGCATATGCTACTAGTAATTGCTCTGTCTTTCTGAAAACTTTAGTTTTGTCCAAGTAGACTCTAAGTTGTCTGTGTACGTCCAAAGAATGCATAATTTTCTCCCCCTTGTTCTGTGGATTTGGATAAAAAGCTGGAAAAACAATTGTTTGGTTAAAGGCTACATTGGATACCACCTTAGGCATAAATGTAGGGTTTGTTCTCAGAGAGACCTTGTCTGGATAGAAAATGATAAAGGGTTCCACAGCCATGAGAGCCTGTAGCTCTGAAACTCGTCTTGCAGAAGTTATTGCTATGAGTAGAGCTGTTTTCCAAGATAAGAACTTTATGTCCGCAGTAACAGCTGGCTCAAAAGGAGGTCAGGTGAGTTTTTCCAAGACATAATTGAGGTCCCATGCAGGTGTTGGCATTCTCCTTGGAAGCCGTAAGTTTTTGGCTCCTCTGAGGTACTGCCTTACTAAAGGATGGGAAAAGAGTGGTGGCTCTGTATTGTAATGAGCCGAAATGGCAGAGGCATGGATTTTAATTGATGAGAAAGATAGGCCTTTGTCCAGCATCTCAGTTAAGTATTGCAAAATCTGAGGAATATTTGGGACATCTGTATCAGTTCCTTGAGATTGGTTCCAAGCGCAAAATCTCTTCATTTCCCAGCATAGGATTTTCTGGTACTAGGCCTTCTGGCTACCAAAATGACATCCATCAAGCTTTACTGAGAGGTGTGGTTTGTATGGCTACATTATCCGCCATGCTGCCAGGTTTTGGGTCCTGATTGGCTGTGCAGAATCTGATTGTTTTGCTGGGACAGTAGATGAGGTATTTGAGGTAAGGTCCAGGCTGGACATTGGGACAAGTTCCTTAAGATCGGATACCAGTACTGGTGTGGCCAGTCTGGAGCAATCAGAATCATTTTTGTTTTTTCCTGTCTGACCTTTAGGAGCACTTTGGGGAGGAGAGGCAGTGGAGGAAAGGCATATACTGATAGGTTTTGCCAGTTGAAAGATAAGGCGTCCACTTTCCATGTTTGTCTGTGATAAGCCCTTGTGCAGAATCTTTTCAGTTGATTGTTTTGAGGGGAGGCAAATAGATCTATGTCCGGGAGTCCCCATTTCATTGTTATCATGCTGAAGACTTGTGGATCCAGGTGCGACTCGTGGGGATCCATGAGGTTTCTGCTTAGTTCGTCTGCCAGAGTATTTTCCTTTCCTGGCAGGAATTGTGCCTGTAGATGAACTTGTAAGTCAAAGCTGTGTCCCACAATGTCATGGCTAGTCTGCAAAGGGGGTAAGAATGTATGCTCCCCTGCTTGTTTATGTACCACATGACCGTGGTGTTGTCTGTCTTTATCAGTAGTTGTCCCGGATGAAGTATGTCCTTGAAGGCTGTCAGGGCATTTTGAACAGCTAGCATCTCTTTTTGATTGATATGCAGATGCTTTTGCTTTGTGGACCAGGTGCCCTGAATGCATCTTCCTGCCATGTGTGCCCCCCAGGCATAATCTGATGCATCCGTCGTTAGGCTCTGCCTGGCTGGGGGTAGTGAGAATGGCTGTCCTTTGTGCACATTCAGAATTTGCCATCATTTTCTGTTTAAGCAGTGTCATGATATATTGCGCTACCTCAAAACAAAACACACACAACACATAACCCACAAAGTCAGTGTGCCAAGCAGCCACAGCCCTTAAGGCTGAATAACACACCTGACACTCTTGTTATAGGTGACTCTATTGTCAGACACACTGACGTCCTGCTCACCAGGCTGAATAAAGAGAAGGTCACGGTGAGCTGCCTGTCGGGTGCTAGGATCCGACACATAACACAAGCACTCAGGTCACTCCAAAGCAAATACAAATATGACTCAGTCATTGTACATGCTGGTGTGAATGACCCGAGAAGTACTTCCCTGGACTACATGAAAAGAGACATAGAGGAGCTCTCTGATCATGTAGCCCAGGCTGGTATGACCCTGACCTTGTGCAGCATCTTACCCTCACCTAGAATGATGCCACAGTACAAAGACAAAATGATCGATTTTAACAATTGGCTAAAATTTTGGTGTCATTCAAAGGGGATTCAGTGTCTGTCAGCCTGGGATGACATGCTTGACAAGCCACGTTGCTTCACTAGGGACGGCTTGCACCTGTCACCACTGGGCTTTCAGATATTGGCAAAGGCTCTTGCCACCCCCATAGTGCCTTTTTTAGGCAAGGCTCAAAAGTCAAACCCACCCCCATAGACAGCACAAGGAACAAGAAACTAAGGGTAATGCTGCTAAACGTCAGAAGTCTTAACCTCAAGATGCACTTTTCGAAGCTCTCCTCAGTATGGAGAACATCGATATCTGTGCAGTGACAGAAACCTGGTTCAAGGCTCCAGAGAGCACCCCAGCACTACCAGGCTATAAATCATATCATGCTTTTTGGCCCCAAAACCCGGACCGAACCACAAAAAGAGGGGGAGTTTCCATATTTATCAAGGATATCCACACCTCCAGGTTAGTGGCATTGCACGAAGTATTAGAGACCATCCATGTGCAACTAACAGTGGGCAAGACTGCTTTTCAGTTTATAGCATCCTACAGACCACCCTCTCAAAGTCAGGAATCCCATTCGGCTTTCCTGAAAACATTGGAGAACATGAAGATCTCTCCGAACACCATTATATTGGGCGACTTCAACTACCCCATTGACTGGGAGCACTACTCAAGCCCCAGCACCTTAGCCCAAAGATTCCTGGAAATTATAAACTCAAATGCTATGGAACAACTAGTCACCACTCCCACAAGAGGGGACAACATACTAGACCTGATCATTACCAACATGGGGACTCTATGCTCCACACCAGAAGTATATCCCTCATTGGTAAGATCAGACCATAAATTAATTTCACTGGATGTCCACATCCCAACCTCAATCCCAGCCCAGAAAACCACAGTGAAAAACTTCTCAAAAGCGAACTTCTCACTTCTCAAAACCAAAGTGGAATCCTTCAAGGCCCCAGGGCCAATGGAAACTACGGCCCAAACTGCAGAATCCTATATAAATGCATTCTACGGACATCTCCAGGAATGCATGGATCATGCTATCCCAAACAAAACCAAGACCCAATCATCCAAAGGCAGGCATCCAGTCTGGTGGACCCCTGCCATAAATAAACTGTACAACAGAAGGAGGAAGCTACTACATGATAGAGCAAAATCCCTAATAGGGAAGGCATCTCTGATCAGTACTAGCAAAAAATTACGATCCCTCATAAAATCCTCCAAGGCCAGCTTCGAGAGAAAAATTGCACAGGACACCAAAGACAATCATAAGGCTTTTTTCAGTTATGTTAGAAACCTGGGATGCAACTCCCAGAATTGTTCTGAGTTGATTCTAAATGACAAAAAATACACTGAACCCACAGACATCGCCAATATCCTGGCAGACAGGTTCAGTGCAAACTTCTCCACCCCCTCCCCCCAAAACAGCAAGTATCTATCCCGGCAAAGGGCTGCCTCCCAAACATCTCAGATGCTCAGGTGAAGGCTGCCCTCTCCAAAGCAAAAAACACTGCTTCCATGGGACCAGATGGCATCCCAGGTTGCGTCCTACATGAAATACAAGAGGAACTAATCCCTCAAATAAAACAGCTATACAATCTCAGCCTCACTACAGGATATGTGCCCACAAAATGGCGTACAGCAACAGTGGTCCCACTCCACAAAGGTGGAGCCTCTACGGACCCTGGAAACTATCACCCCATAAGCCTGACTAGCTTAGTCTGCAAGGCTATGGAGAGGATCATCATGGAGCTCATAAACAAAGACATTGGGGACCTACAGACACTAGATCCTACCCAGTTCGGCTTTGTCAAGGGCAGATCCTGCCTTTTGAACCTGGTTGACTTCTTTGAAACAGTCACCAAAGCCATAGATGAAGGGAAGGTAGTCCTCACAGCCTATCTGGACCTTGCAAAGGCATTTGACACAATACCCCACTCGGGCATCATAGATAAGCTATCCAGCTTAAATATAAACCCCTATGTCACAAGATGGGTCGCAAACTGGCTCAAAGACAGAACCCACAGAGTGAGAGTTGCTGGAGCCATGTCAGACTCGAAACCTGTCACAAGTGGCATCCCACAGGGTTCTGTCCTGGGACCACTCTTGTTCGGTATATACTTTTCCGACATACAGGCAAACGTGGGAGGACTATGGCTCACCAAATTCGCAGACGACTGCAAACTGGGCGCCATAATCAACTGTCTAGCTGACACAAACATCCTTCAAAAAGGTCTCACAGAGACAGATAACTGGTGCCAGCGCCATGGTTTAAAGCTAAATGCCAAAAAATGTATAGTCATACCCTTTGGCAAAAACAATGTGCCCACAAATTACCACATAGGCGGAAACCCATTAAGTACAGAGAAAGTTATTAGGGACCTGGGGACCCAAGTTGATAGCAATCTCTCCTTTGAAAACCACATTGCCAAAGTGGTTAGAAAGACCTTCTACATAGCCCACCTCATCACGAAGGGTTTCACATCTAGATCAACAGAGGTAATCGTGCCCTTTATTCATCCCTCATCAGGCCCATCATAGAATACAATGCCCTTTTGGGATGTACCTTACCAGACACCTGCAGCAATTAGAAAGACCCCAAAAGTATCTCACCAAGAGGATCAAGGGTCTCAAACAGATGCCATATGCTGCTCGGTTAAAAAACTCCAGCTCTACTCAGTTGCATACAGCCTACTTCGAGGCGATCTATGCCTGACATACAAAGCTATGTCAAATCCAGAATTAATGGACATGCTCCACCTCAGTAAATCTAAATCCCTTAGAGCCACACGCTCGAGGGACTTGAACCTTAGCACAGAAATAAATAGAACTTGCTGGAGGGACAGGTTCATAACCCAGAGGCTCCTTGCTCTGGAATAGAATTCCAGTTCATGTGAGGCAGAGCACCTCACTGAATCTCTTCAAGAAGAATCTCGATAAGTGGATGGGGGATCGTAGGTTTGTCCCAGGGATTACTCCCGTGTCACTATTAGACAGAGGCACAGTAAACTAAACCTTAAAAAGGGCACAGTATACTCAAATCAAGGGGTGGCGTAAGCCATACAGAATCGGGCTAGGCTTATAATTGCCCCAGGGCAGATATCCTAGTATGAACCTATGAACCTATATTTGAACATATGAAACTGGCAATTTAAGGCCCTTATAGCCAAAGTAGCAGATGTGTAAATCTTTTTTCCCCATCTATCCAGTGCCCTAGAATCCCTGTCAGAGGGGGTAGGGTTTTTTGCAGTAGAAGCCTTGACCCCTTTCGGACCCTGAGAAATAGTTTCTGAGACTGCAGTAAGGTTTTTGAAAAGGAATTTATGAGAGTCAGGGACCCTGTAGTATCTGTCCGGCTTAACAGGAGCTGGAGGTAAAGAGTCAGGGGTCAGACTAGACTCCAAGAACACATCATCTACAATGTCTAAACACAGGTGGAATTGCTAGAGACATTTGTTGAGGTAGTAAAAGGAAGTCTCTGAGCCTTTTCTTAGATTCTGAAAAATCTTGGCTCTCCCAGTGGAGGTGCTCCCTCATGGTATGCAAGGTTTCCCCAAAAGAGTAGTCCTCAGGAGGAGAAGCTAAAGGAATTGATTCTTCAGCATTAGAATCCTCATGGGGGGAAGAGAATATTCCTGATCAGAAGAAATGGAAACCTGATCTGAAGATTCATAGTCTGTCTCTTGCCTAGGCCTCTTATCAGGAGGGGGATGGGAACCCCTGATCAAGGTAATTAATTCTTTGGCCATTTTGAGCATCTGTTTTTTGGGCATGGAGGCCTGTCCTTGTGGCTGATGAACTTGTTTCTTTGCCTTTAAAGTTGTTTTAGCCTTTGTCTTTGAAGTCGGTTTAATATATAATTGTTTGGGTCTGAATACAACCTCAGAAGCCGATGCCTGCTCAGCGGCTCCAGACCCATCTGAGGGAATAATCTCCGAGGCTCCAATACCTTGAGTTTCCAGCGGCCTGGCCGACTCCACGTGGGAATCGGTAGTGGCCTGCGACTCTAAAGTAGCAGGCATCAGGGGCTGTGAAAGCACCTCACTGAGGACCGGCAAACGGGCGACTTGCTTAGGAGAAGCTTCGTCGTCGGTTATGGACCTCGGTTGCCTTTTTCTTTTTGTTTTTTGTGAACTCCGGTAGTCGGATCTTCGCCCAAAATAGCGTAATGCAAAATTGTACCGACGCTTAATAGTGCGTTGGTTAAATCTAGCACAAAACCGACAACTAGCAACGTTGTGGTCAGGGCCTAGGCAAGGAATACAGTAAGAATTAAAGTCCTTATGAGGTATTTACAATTATTAACTTTTTCTGACATCGGTCTGGAGCAAGAAAAAAGTTTCCCCAATGGGGTGCTTAGCTTTTAATGAAGACTTTGGATCTGAAATTCGAACACAAAAATCTCAGGAGTCGGCCGACCGGCACTTGCGAACTGCTTCTGCTTTGGGCACCGCGCGGCAAGAAAGACTAAATAAAATGGCGTCAGCTGCATCTTTTATACCCCTGACGACCTGACGTCAGGGAAGAGGCGACAGCAACCGACGCAGGACCCAAGACTTTGGAATTCAGGCCGACTGAGGGCAACCTGCCAGCAGGATAACCCAAATGTAATGACTGCAACAGTGAAACACGAAGAACATCTGCCTGCAGCTTTCCCTTATTGGGATGTACAAGTAACCTTTTTTGAGATCCAAAGTCACCAGCCAGGAATCCCTGGTCAGCATTGGCAGCAACTGCTGAAGAGTGAGCATTCTGAATTTGGGAATAACCAGAAATGTGTTTAGAATGGACAAATCCAGAATAGGGCACCAGGTGCCCCCTTTTTGGGGAACCAGAAAAAGTCTTGAGTAGAAACCCTGGCCTATCTGTAGTGCATGAACTGGCTCTATTGCTCCCAGGTTTAGTAAAGAAGAAACTTGTTTTTCTGCTTCTGCCCTTTGATTTGGGGGGATATTTGGGTATCCTTGGTGGACAGAGAAGGTGTGAAAGGAGAACTTGTAGCCTTGGGATACTATTTTGAGCACCCATTTGTCATCTGTGATGGTGAACCAGACATTTGCAAACATGGCTAACCTTCCCCCCAAAGGAAACCCTGGGCCCACAGAGGTAGGCAGGGGAAGGCCAGAGTCATTGGGAATGCTTGCTTTGGGAAGTTTGCTTAGAACTCCCCGATTTTGAAGAGGAAGCCTGCCAGTGCTTAGCCTTTTGAGGGGTGGAAGTCTGTCTCCTAAAAGACCTGTAACCACTAGACCTAGTGCAACTCTCTACTTGGGTCAGGAAAAGTCCAATTCTTAGAAGGGTAATGTCTACTACAACGAGGAGGCTGAATTTGCAGAAAGTCCTAAATAGTTTGCATAGATGTGGCCTTATCCTCCAACTTTTTCAACACCTCTTCTGCTTTGCTACCAAAAAGATTGTCTTTGTGCAAAGGCACATCCAGTAATTTAGATTTGACAGGTTCAGAAAGGGGCTGTTCCCTGAGCCAAGCATGTCTTCTAATAACAGAACCAGTGGCTGCTGCCCTGCAAGAAGCCTCCAAAGTATTGAAACCACAACGTAGAGAAAGTTTAGTGACAAGAGTGGCAGAATTCAATAAATCTTGCATGTCCTTACTCTCCATCAGGGAAGGAACACAAGCAATGTTTGCCTTAATAGCCTCCAAAGTATGCTGCTGATACTTAAACATATGAAAAAGACAATTAGCAGACCTAATAGCCAGGGTGGAAGAAGTATAAACCTTTTTACCCAATCTATCCAAGGCCCTAGATTCCCTGCCAGAAGGAACAGGATTTTTAGCAACCGTGGCTTTAACACCCTTAGGGCCCTGATAAATAATCTCTGGATAAGCAGTAGGATTCTTGAAAAGGAACTGATGAGACTCAGGAACTCTAATACCTGTCAGGCTTTCTGGGAGCAGGAGGAACAGAATTAGGAGTCAAAGAATTCTCCATGAAAACATCATCAACAACTTTCAAAATTGGAGGGATAGCCAAAGGCTTATGCTGTGTGGCAAATCCAAGAATTCCCTAATCCGTTTCTTAGACTGAGGGTAGTCCTGACTTTCCTATTTGAAATGCACCCTGACAGTACTCAGAGTATCTCCAAAAGAAAAATCTTCTGGAGGGGAGGCAGAAGGGATGGAGTCTTCTGCATCAGAATCCTCAAAACCAGAAAAAAGTGGAGTGTTTCCCTCTTCACCAGCAGAGTTGCTGGAAACCTCAGAGTCTAAGGCAGAGAAAGCTTCTGGGGACAATTCCCTAATCCTTTTAGAAAAAGGTGGCTGAGAGCCCTTGATAAGGGTCAAGAGATCACTAGCCATTTTAACCATCTGAGCATGAGGCATTTGAGGGGAGGCTGACGCCTGCTTAGGAGTAGATTTTTGGCTGGATGGCCTGTTAGAAAGCCGGAGGGACGCGGGAGGCCTAGCCACCGCAGAAGTCTAAATTAAGGTTGTCGGTCTGGATCTGCTCTCTGGGTGGAGAAAAGAAGCCTCAAAAGCCAGTGTCTGCTTAGCAGCTCTGGATCCATCAGAGGTGGTGACTGGCAGAGGGTCAGAAGACGAAGTGGAAGCCTGTGGCATGGAGGACTCAGAAAAGGTCTCGGCAGACGCCTGCTGCTGAACATCCGCAGACTGCAGGGGCAAAGAAAGCACCTCACTGATTACCGTGGGGCCAACAACCAACTTAACAGGGATGCCGTTGGCTAATTTGACCCTAAGCCTGTCGCAGTCCTTATCCTTCTTAGGAACATCTGAAGTCAGTAGACCAGAAAACGCCATACCAACGAACTTAGACCAAACTCAGAAATGCCTGAACAAGATCCTAGCTCTATGGTGTACAGTACGCGGGTTGAAAAAAGCACAGAGAACACAATTAGGGATGTCGTGCTCAAGGCCCAAACAAGTAATACAATAGGAGAGAAAATCATGGTGCGGAATTTGTTTTCCACAGGCAAGACAGTTATTAACTTTCTTTGACATTCGTTAAAGCAAGAAAAGAGGGTCCCAATGGGGTACTTATCTGAGGATGTCTTCAGCTAAGCAGTCGGAATACATGCTTAAGCTTCGGGCTCCATGGCAAGAAAGACTGAGGAAATGGCATCGGCTGCCTTCGTTTGTACCTGACGTCAGGCCTAAACCGAAGGCAGCTGATGTCATATACCAAGGACTTTGGTATTCTGGCTGACTGTGGGCTACCGGGAGCCGGATAACCCATTTTGTAAGGACTGCAACAGTGAAACACAATGAACATCTGCCCTCTTCTCCAGGATATTGATGGAAGACTGGCCTCTGAAGAGAGCCATGGGCCTTGGCCAGTCTTTGTCAAAAAATGCACACGTACACACACACACACACACACACACACACACACACACTCGTTGAGAAGTGTCCACGATCACTGTAGCCTGAGGAGAGTGAAGAACAAATGGTCAAAACTGAGAAACAATTGGGGGATCCCCACCACAACCGAACAGGAGTTTTGCAAATTCTCATAAGGGTGACAGGAAAGCTCATGGGTTGACATTACTGACCATTGTACTGTGATGGTCCACTGGAGCACCTTCATATGAAATCTGGCTAAGGGAACTACAGTAATGGCAGCTGCCAATGAGCCAAGACTGTGTAAAATCAACAGTGATGAGGCTTGCAATGTGACAGTACTTCCACTGCCTGTTGCTAAAGTGTGAGAATCCTAGAGTCTGCTAGCCTGACTACCTATAACTTGCTATCCAAGTGTACTCCAAAGAACTCTATGGCTTGAACAGGTAGAAGTTTGAACTTGGCCATGACCACAGTCATCCCTAGTTGTGAGCAAAGTTGGAGTAAGGAGTTCCTGGCTTGAAGAAGATGGTTCCTGGTGGGGGTGATTACAAGCCAGTCTTCCTGGTATGGGAATATTCAGAAGTCCAAAGCATTAGACAAGCTTCCACCACTGCCATACACTTGGTGAATACCTGGGAGGGCTGTCATGAGACCAAAGGACAGGACTCTTAACTTGAGGTGGCTACATGCCAGCCGGAGAAACCTTCGAGTGTCAGTCCATCATTATAGGACAGTATGCATCTTAAACGTCTATTAAGCACATCCAGTGATCTTTTCTCAACAGTGGGGTAGGAGCCTAGTATTGAGCAGCACTGTATCTTCTCCAGGGATGATGCCACAATATAAACAGAAGATGACCAAGTTTAATAACCGGCTTAGTTTTTGGTGTCATTCTAAGGGGATGCAATATTTATCAGCATGTAAGGAGATGGTCAGAAGACCATACTGCTTTGCCAGGGACAGTCTGCACCTCTCTGCTATAGACTTTTGAATATTAGCTAAAACATTCACTTCTACATTGTGTCTTTTTTTAGGCAATGCCAAACAGAGTAATTCCAACACAGCAAATCAAAACAAAGAAAATCTAAAGGTTACTGCTCAATGCTTACAGTCTAAATAAGAATCTCCACTCCCTACAAGCTCTCTTCACCCTAGAGAATGCCGACGTCTATGTAGTCCGTGAGGGATACTTTAAAGCCTTGGAGAGCACACTGGCAGTGCAAGTTTATAATTCCTTCCACACCTTTAGACAAGCTTCTACACAGACAGAGACTAAAATTGGAGGCGTCTTGATGTACATTATACCTCAAGGCTGATCAAACAGGACAATGCCCGTGAGCTTCTCCACATTCAAACCATCACAGGCAAATTCCCATGACACTTCTCTGCAAGCTATATGACATGGGAAACTCATAGCATGTATTTAAGTTCATTGGAAACGCTCACCATCAAACCCAAAACCATATTCATGGGTGACTTTAATTACCCCACTATTAACTAGGAATCATATGTAATACCAAATGTCCAGGCACACAAACTCCTGGATTTTGTAAACACAGACACCCTGGAGAAAATTATCAATACGCTAAACAAGGGCATAACATACTGGATCTGGTCTTCACTAATATGGGAGAGTGGTGCACACCACCATAGTGCAATGTCTTGTCTGGTAAGGTCAGACAACAAAACGGTCTCCTTTGAAATAAAAATAAAATCTAACCCTGGAATGTCCAAAAACTAGTCTAATGCTAACTTGTTACCATTTAGTGATAACCTGGCAAAATTTCAAGCCTGCATAAACCCTGAGAACACTGCACACCCTATACAAGCATCTTAACAGCTACACAGAGGTAGCTGTACCCACAAGGAAGAGGTACAGAACTAATTCAGAAAACAAACCACCCTGGTGGAATCGCATCACTAGGCTGTATAACAGAAAGAAGGAAATCAAGGCAAAAATTAGGAGGCATAGCACCCAGCAGGATAAAAGCACCCTCCTCAAACTAAACAAACAACTCTGAGAACAAATAAAGTCTACCAAAGCCAAAGGTTTGGCCTCCATGGCCAAGGACAAAGTACAGTTTTGTACCTACCATAAATGTAGATGTTCAAGTGTTCACGCTGCTGCAGTCATCACACTTGGGTTATCCTGCCGTCAGGCGGTCCCGCAGTCGGCCTGAGTTCCAAAGTCTTGGTCTGGCGTCGGTTGCTGTCGCTTCTTCCCTGACGTCAGTGCACCAGGGGTATATAAGAGGCATCAGACGCCATTTTCTTCAGTTTTTCTTGCCCCAGATGTCAGGTGCCCCCAATAGGTAGGCAATATATATAGCTATATAAAAAAGTACATATAAAAAGAAAGCAACACCTTCAGGCACAAGCAAATACACCACAGAGGTTGTATAGGATAGAGTGGTATAGATAAGTCCAGCTAGTTCAGAGGGGATGGAGGGAGGGTAACCTGGACTGCAGCAGGGTGAACACTCGAACATCTATATTTATGGTAGGTACAAAACTGTACTATATTCATCGTGTTACCCTGCTGCAGTCATCACACTTGGGTTGAATCCCAAAGCTAAGGATGGGTGGTGGAGTTAAACAGGGTTAGAAGAAGCTAGTAGGCCCTGCAAAACTGCAGTGGCAAAACCAGCTCTGGTCTTAGAATATAGAGGTAAGTGATAGTGTTTGGTGAAGGTGTGCACTGAACTCCAAGTTGCAGCTTCCAGAATATCCTTGGTTGGCACCCCCCTGAGAAAGGCTGCTGATGTAGCTGTAGCCCTGGTGGAGTGGGACCTAATGTTATCAGGTACCAGTTTCCCATGATGCGTGTAGCAGAAACGTATGCAATGCCCTATCCATTTTGAAATGGTCTGTTTTGAGATAGCTTTTCCTTGTGATCCTGCAGCATAGGCTACAAAGAGCTGGTCAGATTTTCTGAAAGCCTTAGTTTTATCCAAGTAGTAATGTAATTGCCTGTGAATGTCCAAAGAGTGCAGGAGTCTTTCTCCTTTCTTCTGGGGATTTGGGAAAAAGGTGGGCAAATGAATGGTTTTGGTTTAGGGTCACACTGGATACCACTTTTGGCATAAAGGAAGGGTTAGTTCGTAGAGAGACTCTGTCTTGATGAAAAATGAGGAAAGGCTCCACTGCCATTAGTGCCTGTAATTCTGAGACTCCTCTAGCTGAAGTTATTGCTAGTAGCAGGGCAGTTTTCCATGAAAGGAATTTTAAATCAGCTGAAAAAGCTGGTTCAAAGGGCGGCACTGTAAGCTTTTCCAGAACAAAGTTGAGATCCCAAGTAGGTGTTGCTGCTCTTCTGGGCGGTCTTATGCTCTTAGCCCCTCTGAGGTACTATTTTAGGAGTGGATGTGAAAATAAAGGCGGATCCGTGTTGTAATGAGCTGAAATTGCTGAGGCATGGATCTTAATAGATGAAAAGGAAAGTCCTTTGTGCAACATCTCCGTTAAATATTGCAGAATCTGAGGAATGTTTGGATCAAGGGGATTTTGGCCTTTAGCCTGGTTCCGGGTGCAAAATCTTTTCCATTTGTCTGAATAGGTTTTCCTGGTGCTGGGCCTCCTGGCCTCCAGAATGACATCCATAACAGCTTTGGATACAGGTGTTGGCTGGTTGTTTAGGTAATTTGCCATGCAGCCAGGTTTAAAGTCTTGAGCTGGCTATGTAGAATCCGATTGTCTCGCTGTGTGAGCAGGTGAGGAATTTGTGGTAAAATCCATGGTGGGCCATGGGCCATGTTCCTTAGAACTGGATACCAGTGCTGGCGTGGCCAGTCTGGTGCAATGAGTATCATTTGTGGCCTCTCTAATCTAACCTTCATGCTAGAAGAGGCAGTGGAGGAAAGGCATACACTGTTGATGTTTTCCAACTGAATGAGAGGGTGTCCACTTTCCAAGCTTGTGGATGGAATGTCCTTGTGCAAAATTTTTGAAGTTGGTAGTTTTGGGGGTTGGCAAACAGATCTATGTCTGGGCGTCCCCATTTTTGAGTTATCATTGCAAATACTTGTGGATCTAGTTTCCACTCGTGGGGATCCATGATGTTTCTGCTTAGGTCATCTGCTAATGTGTTTTTCTTTCCTGGCAGGAATTGTGCTTGTAATTGACCCTAGTAAGACAGTGCTGTGTTCCACAAGGTCATTGCTTGCCTGCATAGAGGGTAGGAATGTGTGCCCCCTTGCTTGTTTATGTACCACATTACTGTGGTATTGTCCGTCTTTATTATTAGTTGCCCTGGGTGTAAGAGGTCCTTGAAAGCTGTTATGGCATTCTGTACTGCTAGCATTTCTTTTCTGATTGATATGCAGATGCCTTTGATCTGTAGTCCATTTGCCCTGAATGCACTGTCCTGCCATGTGTGCTCCCCAGGCATAGTCCGATGCATCTGTTGTCATAGTTTGCCTGGCTGTGGGTAAGGCGAAAGGCTGACCCTTGTTGAGGTGACATGCCTGTGCCCACCATAGAAACTCCTGTTGAAGGCAGGGAATGAGTGGTATCATTGTTTCCAAGCTGTGGCTGTGCCGAGTCCATACGCTTTTCAGGTACCATTGTAATTTCCTCATATGCAGTTTTGCAAATGGTATTAGTAGTATGCAAGATGCCATGAATCCCAAGGCCTGCAGAATTTTTCTTGCAGGGAGTTGGGTCTTTGTTGCCATTATTTTGAAGTATTGAGTCAGCTGTTGTTGCTTGTCTGGCGTGAGATAAGCTATCTGGGCCGTTGTATTCAAGCTAGCACCCAGGAATTTTATGTTTTGTGAGGGCACTAGTTTTGATTTCTTTTCATTTACTGTGTACCCTAGGCAACTTAGAAGGTGTTTGACAAATGCCAGATGCTTTAAAAGAATGTCCTTGCTTTCTGCTTGAATATTGAATATTTGAATTCCTCTTTGTCTGCAGTATGCAATTACTGGTGCCAGGTATTTTGTGAAGACCTTGGGCGCAGTAGATAAGCCAAAGGGCAGTGCAGAGAATTGATAATGGGTTAAACCTGCAATGAAGCGGAGGTATCTTCTGCAATTTTGTCTGATAGGGACATGCAGGTATGCCTCCTTGAGGTCCAACGTTACTAGCCAAGCATTCTTGCCCAGTATGGGAAGAAGCTGCTGTAGTGTTACCATCTTTAATTTTGGTACTTGCAGATAGGTGTTCAGAATTGAAAGATCCAGAATGGGTCTCCATGCTTTGTCTTTTCTTGGGACTAGAAAGAGTCTTGAGTAAAATCCTTGTCCTTGCTCCTGTGTAGGTACCTGTTGAACTGGCTCTCATGTCCATGAGAGCTGTAATTTGTTTTTGTGCCTCTGCCCATTGATTTGGTGGCAGGTTTGGCATTCCTTTTATCCTTGGTATGAAAGTGGAAACTGTATCCTTGTGAGACAATGTTTAGGACCCATTTGTCTTTTGTGATGATGTGCCAGTTGTCTGCAAAGAGTGCTAATTTTCCTCCCAAGGGAGCTGCAAAGAGAGATTTGCTTGGTAGTTTGAGGATTGAGTCATTGTGTTTGTCTTCTGCTAGCTTGGGGCCTGTCTTCTTCTCCTTTCTGGGTAGCAGTACCCCATTGGCGAGGTTTGTAAGGGCCTTGTGACTGACCTCTGCCCCTTGGGCGTCTGTATTTGCCCCTCTGTGATCTGTCAGAAGCTGGAAAAGACCAGTTTTTTGTTGGCCAATTTCTACTGAAACGAGGGGGTTGTACCTGTAAAAATTCCTTGACCGTCTGCATAGACTTTGCCTTATCCTCCATTTTCTTTAAAACTTCTTCTGCTTTGACACCAAATAATACATCCTGCTGTAAAGGTGCATCCAATAATTTTGCTTTAACATGATCAAGTAGGTTTGTTCTTTTAACCAAGCATGTCTACGTATGACAGACCCAGTAACAGCTGCTCTACAGGAGGCTTCCAATGTATCAAATCCACATTGTAAAGTATGTTTGCCCACCTGTTCAGCTGCATGCAAAAGATCCTGCATTTCCTTGGATTCAGACTGTTCTGAATGTGTGCTCATTTTTTGTTTTAATTGAGACATTAGGAATTGCTGATATTTCAGCATGTGAAACTGACAATTTAATGCTCTCATAGCCAAAGTAGCTGAGGTGTATATCTTCTTTCCCCATCTATCTAGGGCTCTGGAATCCCTTTCAGAGGGCACAGGATTTTTAGCCATAGAAGCTTTAGCCCCTTTGTGACCCTGGGAAATTGTTTCTGGGTCAGCCAGAGGTGAATTTAAACCAAAAGAGTAAAGGTTAATACTGGTAGCCCAAAGATAGCGAACTACATGCACATTGGTTTACAATGTCCATTAAAAGTGTGGGCGAAATAGACAAATATAGGTCGAGTAAAAAAGAAATGGAAACAGTTGCACATCTTGTTGATGGTTGCGATATACTAATGAAGGAAGGACTGTATTCTGAAAGGCAGAAAAATGCAGCAAGACTGTTGCATTAGGGATTGTGCAAAAACATTATAACACTGAAGTAGCTAAAAAACATTGGAAACATGAGCCACAAAGCATTACAGAAAATGATGAAGTTTATATCACACGGGACCACCCATTACCAACAGTGCAAAAAACAGATGCTGAAAAATCAGATATAGTAGTCCATGAGAATAAGAGAAAAGTAGCATTGATCACTGACATTGCTACACGCAGTCACTACAGTGTCTTAAGTAGAGAGAGACACAAAGTCATAAAATACCAAGATTTGCAAGCAGAAATGAGGGCAATGTAAAAGACGGATACACAGACAGTTCCAATAGTAGCAGGAGCAATGGGTCATATAAAAAAAAACGGTACATGTAACTCCGTATGAATGGCAGGAGGAGTCAGTAATGGGCACACTGCATGTGCAGAAAAAAGCACTTTTGTCTAACATCAAAGACTGAAACAATACTAATTTCATGAACTTTAATCATACTTTGACTAAGGAATGGGGTACAGTCCTGTCATGGTATTAGAAACCCAAAAGACTTGGACAAATTAAAAAGAAAAGCCAGAAGATATAGAAAACCTGCTAGCAGACAAATTCAGCTCAAACTTTACCACTCTCTCCACCTCAAACTTGCCTCAGGATATAGTATCAAAATATAACACACCCTTCACTAGGGGACAGGTCCTCAATGTTCTTCTCAAGGTCAAGAACAATGCATCAATAGGCCCAGACAGTATCGCAGATTATCTTCTAAACAGTATGAAAAATTACCTAACAGGCCCTCTGGAATTGCTATTTAATTGTAGCCTCCAAACAGGCTCCATGCCTCATGAATGAAGAACAGTAATAGCCACCCCTGTGCACAAAGGTGGGCCATCTACAGACACTGGAAAATACAGACCTGTAAGTCTCACTAGTCTCATATGGAAAGCTATGGAAAGAATGATCACAGAAATGATTAATAATGACATAGGAAACCTCCACACACTGGAACCAACCCAAATTGGTGTTAACAAGGGTAGGTCATGCCTACTTAACCTGGAGGACTTCTTCGATAAGGACACCAAAGCAATGAATGAAGGCAAAATGTTTCACGCTGCCTACCTTGACCTTGCCAAGGCACTTCATACAATAACCCATTCAGACACTGTTGATAAACTCAAGAGGTTATCTATAAACCCTTATATCACCTGGTGGATAGCCAGCTGGCTCACAGACAGAACCCAGGAAGTTAGAATTGGAGAGTTCACCTCTACAGTGAGGCCAGTCACAAGTGAAGTCCCTCAAGGATCGGTCCTGGGACCGCTCCTTTTTGGCATTTACTTCTCTGAAGACAAAGCTGATGTCAAGGGCCTCTGTTGACTACATTTTCAGATGAATGCAAATTAGGTGCCTTCACAGAATCCACCACCGACCGTAATGTTCTCCAGGAAGGGCTGACAAGGACAAATAACTTGTGCCAGAGCCATGGACTAATAACTAAATGCCAAGAAAGTCATCCACATCTGGTAACTAGCATATTAACAACACACCTTGAACAAAACAGTCATGGACATGGAGACACACAAACAGTAATCTAGCCTTTGATCATCACATGTCTAAAGTAGTAAGGAAATCATTCTGAGATGCGCAACTTATAAACAAAGGTATGGCATCTAGGTCCATGAAAATCATTGTTCTACTGTATTCAGCATTCATTAGACCTACCATTAAGTACAATGCCCCCTTTGGTACGTACTTAAGCAGGAACATCCAACAATTGGAACGTCCACAGAGGTTCCTCACTAAAAGAATACAGGGCATAAGTAGACTGCTCAAAGTCCTCTCCCTGTATTCTGTATCCTACAAGCTGTAGAAAGGAGATCTATGGCTGGCACACAAGACATTGTCAGACCCCACCCTGATGGACCTCCTGCATATCCACAAAACAATCGGCACTAGAATTACCTGTCCTAAAGACTTAAACCTTGACTGTGCTACAACTAGGACCTGCTGGAAAGACAGATATGTATCCCAGAGATGACTACTTCTCTGGAACAGGCCCCCATCCATGTGAAGCAAGAGTTCCTCTTTAACCCAATTCAAATTTAACTTGGACAACTGGATAGTAACAGGAAATTCAACCCTGGGTTGGCACCTATGCCTCTAATGGAGACAGGCAACCTGTAAATGGTTCATCTCCCAGGCATATGCTTACACTTATCAAGGGTGCCAGAACCTGTCAGAGATTCAGAAAGCATGGCTAGGCTTAAAAAAGCCACTGTGGTCATTAGCCTAATACACACCTATGAACCTATGTCTGACCTGAAGTCTGCACTCATCTTTGGCACCAAAAAGAACCTTGAGTAAACCCCACACGTTAACTGGTCTGGTAGGATCTCTTGGATTACTCATTTGTCTACACTCTTATTTCTAGTGCTGCTGCCTTTCATTGACAGAGTGGAGCCCTGGGTAAATTTCCTGAATGGGGTGGTGAGAAAGAAAGAAAGAAAGAAAGAAAGAAAGAAAGAAAGGAACTGTGTAACCCTCTGGTTATAATCCTCTGTACCCAAGTATATTGAGTGATGGATGTCCAGGCTGTGGGGTGCAGGGATAAGTGCCCCCGACTCCCTCCAAAATGTGGGAGCTGGGCAACTATTCAAGAGTACAGTAAAGGCCTACTGAAGAAAGGACTCAGAAAGCCTTGATTTTATGGACCACCTCTGCTGTGGGGGAGATGTCCATCACCAGAAGTGTCAAGAGCAAAACCTTATGAATGACAGTTTCTTCCCTCCCTGCTGATTTCTAGAGAAAGTCCTTTGGGGGTAGAAAACTGAATCCCCACTGCAGACAAGGCTTTTCCATCATGTTCTTCCAGATAGTGCCTCTTTTATGGTCCAAAGAGGATGGATCCATCACAGGTAGCATTGATAAAGGAAATTTCACAAAGCTGGACAGGTGCATCCAGGCATGCCATCTAACACTTATGCTGGTGTCCACAGCTCTCAGAGTGCCCGCTGTCTCATCTGAAATGAGCGGTATCAACACATATAACAGCGAATGAAGGTTTGCCAAATGGATGTTGACAGACTTCTCCTCCTCCTCGCAGAAAGGGACCCCACCCCAGAGAAACCTTAACAGCTGCTTGGTCAAATCCTTCTGGAAGACAATAACATGAGCTAAACAGTTCAGCACCTGATAGCTCAGGTTACTGAACCATAAATTCACTTCACAAATCTGTCCAACTCCCTGGACTCCATGTTGGGGGAAGGAGAGTGCAGGTTTCCTTAGCTAGCTCCTTACTGATGGCCAGCACCATGGAATCTGTTGTGGGATCCTTGCTCCTAAAGGGGAGGTCCTCAGGGAATACCAAAAACTTGCCTTGTTTGTGTCACATGTGTTTAGCTGCATCAAGTTCCTTCCATGCCTGCTTACAGATTAAATCACAGGATCATAGAAAGTTACTTAGCAATTGGCCGTGAGGACCTTATAAGCCTAGCCTAAAGTTTAGCCCATGTTTACCCAAGTCAGCACCCAATGTCCCAGTCCAGCAGGGACAAAGGTGGAATCCCAGGGGTGTATTTTCTGTTTCACATACAGTTATCCAGGGTGTGCTTACAAAGGGATAAGTTTGACGTGGAGAGGAAGTCTATTCCATAGATGGGGAAGTTTCTGGGACACAAATCTGTCCCGCCAACAAATCCTACTGATGTCACAGACCAGGCTGAGGTTGCAAGTGCGGGTTACTCGAGTGGAGCTTGACTTGCCAATATGCAGCAGTCCCATCAAGGAAGGGACTGAGACTGCTTTGTATGCCAGACAGAGGTCACCTCTGAGAAGTCTCTATGAAACTGAGTAGAGGGACAGGGCTTTTAGCCTGTCGGTATAAGATAGATGTTTGAGGCCCTGGATTCTCCTGGTGAGGAACCTTTGTGGTCTCTCCAGCTGCTGCATGTGCTTTGTAAACCACATGCCAAAAGGGGCACTGTACTCAATAATGGGTCTTATAAGGGAAGAATACAGGGATATTATGACCTCCTTTGTCCCTGGATGAGATATCCTTACTTATAAGGTGGGCCGTGTAGAAAAAGCTTTCTGTACAATGGAAGCAACATGGTGGTCAGAAGTCAAGTTGCTATCAACCTGGATGCCCAAATCCCTCACTACTGATTCTGTGCTTAGGATGCTGTTATTAATGTGACAACTTGTGGGGACGTCACTCTCCTCAAAGGGGATGATGATGCATTTTTTGGTACTCAGCTTAAGGCCATGTTTCTGACACCAGTCATTTGTTTGGGTAAAATCCTCTTGGATGATGTCCACATCACTACGGGGAAAGTACAGTTGTGAACACTTACCATAAATGTACATGTTCGAGTGTATTCAGTGTTATAGTCATCTCATTTGGGTTATCTGCTTGCAGTAGCCCTCAGTCGGCCTGATTATCAAAGTCTTGGGTCTTGCATTGGTTGCTGTCTCATCTTCCATGACGTCAGGTAGTCAGGAGTATAAAGCATGCAGCCAACGCCATTACACCAATCTTTCTTGCTGTGCAGTGCCCGAAGCAGAAGCAGTTTGCAAGTGCCAGTCAGACAACTACTGAAATTTTCGTTTTCGAGTTTCAGAACTGAGGTCTTCAACTAAGCTAAGTATCCCGTTGGGGAAACTTTTTCTTGCTCTAAACCGATGTCAGCAAAAGTCAATAATAGTATTTCTTATGGAAAGCAAATACCTCAAAGATTTTTATTTGTACTGTATTCCTTGCCTAGGCCCTGCCCACGACGTACCTTGCTGTCGGTTTTGTGCCTTATTTAAGCAACGAACTATTCATCGTTGGTATATTTATGCTTCTAAATATTTTGGTACTCGGTTCAATTACCCAGATATGGGTTCGGTAAGCCACCCAACTCCCGACATTCTGAACAAACGCAAAGATAAAGATAGAGACAGACCGCATAGGTCCAAAGCTGCCGACGACGCTTCTCCTAAGCTAGTCGCCAGTTCGTCGGTACTCAGTGAGGTGCTTTCGCAGCCCCTGATACCCGCTACTTCAGATTCACAGGCCTCTACTGAGACCCATGGGATGAAGCCAGTACTTGTGCTTTGATTGAATAGGGCACATATTGGTGCTGCAAGTGCCTGCCCAAGTTCATGTAGGCTGCAGCCTGGGATGTTATCAGGTCCCATGGAGGCTGTATTTTTTGTCTTTGAGAGGGCAGTGATGACCTGTTCCCCAGAAATAAGGGGAGGGGGTAAGGTACTGGCGATGTCCTGATTTACAGATGGGGGAACAGTGGCTTCAAGTTTTTGCTGAATCTGTCAGCCAACAAGTTGGCTATATCTATGGCATTTGTGTATGTGGTGTCCTTAACCACCAGTTCTGAGCAGATCTGGCTGCTACCTTTGAGACTGCGAATGTATGTGAAGAAGGCCCTATGATTGTCTCTAGTAGATGTGGCCAATCTGGACTCAAAGTTTGGTTTGGAGGATTTCACTAGTGCTCTTATTTGCTTGTTCAGGCTAAGGAGAGATTGCTTCCAATTGGGTATCTACTCCTTCTTGGTCCTGGATAGCAATTTTTTTCCTTTTGTTACAGAGTTTATTTACTGCAGATGTCGACCAGACAGGTTTATTCCTCCTTGTGGAGTAAAACTTTATCCTGTCGGGTATTCCTGATTCCATGCATCTATATAAATGCTTGTATAGTACTTTGGTATAGATATTGACATTGGTGCCAGTTCCTACAGAAGGGAAAGGGGGTTGTGAAGCTGTTCATACCATCCCCTCAGGAGTTTGTCATCGGCTTTGGAGAAGTTTTTGTGTTTGACCCTAGCTAGAGGGGAGGGTCAGGGGAGATGGTAACTTCAAAAGTGACCACTTTATGGTCAGATCTTACCAGGGAGGATGAAACGGTAGGAATGCTGCACTGGTTACTCACGTTAGTTAATACCAAGTCCAAAATATTATCACCTCTTGTGATGTTCCTAGCTGTTCCAAGGCGTTTGCATCGACAAAATCAAGGAATCTCTGGGCATTTGTGTTTTGGCATGAGCAGTTTTTCCAATCTATGTTTGGATAGTTAGTCATCCAGAATCAGAGTAAAGGGTTGAATCTTGATAGATTTAAAGAGGTCAAGATAGGCAGAGTGGGCATCAAGTCAAATTTGGGGGCTTGTAGCTACCTATGCTTTAAATAGGGGTTTTGTCAATGGTTAACTGCAACTGGAGTGTCTGATGTGCATCACACTAACTGACCAGCCTGGAGGTGTGTATGTCTAACATATACTGAAACTCCACCTTTACTTTGGCTTAGTTACCCACAGTTTGGGGTCTGAATGTATGAGAGGATGAGTAACCACGTAAGGTTGGGGTGCTCACCACAGCTTTGAACCAGGTTTCTGTGACTGCGCAAATGTCAGCATCTTCTAAGGTTAAGAATGCTTGCAATGAGTGCAATTTCATGTTTAGACGTCCAGTTTTTAGGAGCATGACCTTTAAGTTGCGTTTTGTTGAAATTTTTATGTTGGCAGTTTTGACCTCATCACTTTTACTACAAAAAGTACTATGGGGGAGGCAAGAGCCTTTGCCAGAATCCTGAAGCCCAAGTGAGACAGATGCAGGCCATCTCTGGCAAAGCATCGTGGTCTGCCAATCATATCTTTCCCGGCTGTTAAGTACTGGATCCCCCTGGAATGACACCAGAAACTAAGCCAACTGTTCATAGGGGTGTGTACTAGGCTAATGGCCCTGGAGCCTTTACAAGCCTAGCCCAAGAGGACTCCCTGGCATCATGCCACCCAAAGTTAAAGTCAATCCCCATTTCATCCATGGGAGAGACCACTAAAGAGGTAGGCAGGACAGCCTCAAAAAATACAGACTCTCCTTGAAAGGGCTTCAGAGGACCACTCCCTTTCTGTCTAAACAATTCCAGGATTTCAACAAACAACACATCCTCAAGAAGGGATCCGGGGAACCCATCACCCTGACTGATTTCAATATCTTCAGTTATAGACGCCTAAGGGGAGTCTATGAGCCTCCTTTTTCAAAAATGCTTCCAACAAACCTCCCCAGTGGGATGTTCTGAAGAGGACTTGGGAGCAGATGGAGAGTCCTCAATGCAGACAGTCTCAATATTCTGGCAGGCTGGCTGTCCTGATGGGACAGAATGTAGAAGATCAGAACCCAGGGAACTGCTCTGAGGAGGGATGGATCCAAGCAGGGCTGGGAAGTCTGCTCTCTAAAATAACAGCATCCCCCCAGAGGCTTTGAAAGTAGAAGTTAAGACAGGAGCAGAGATCCCCCAGCAGCTGCCACAGTGCCCAACACTGACTGGTTCCAGAAACCCACTCGACTCAGCTCTGATATCAATGCCAGAGCCGGGCTGTCAAGTGAAGAAGCTCCAAGGGGAAGGAACAGCTCAGAAAGCTTTAGGGTTGAGTTAGAATCCCCCCCGGATCCAATGCTGACACCTCTGTTCCAAGATCCATCAAGGTCCAAGCCACTCACTGCCGACTGGATAACAGATACAGTTGGAGTTGATGAGGACCAAGTCTTCAGATCAGACACAGAAATCCCACATTCCAATATCAGATCAGGGAAAGAGCAATGATATGATGAGGGGATAGACCAAGGCCTACGGCACTGACAGGGTTTGGAGCCAGGGAAACCCACTGAGGACATTCATCATTCTATCCACTTCCAACTCAGAGAGGCTCTGGTGGACCATACTGACCTGACAGATACGCCCATAGAAGAGGGTCCGGATGTGCAGTGAAAGGATCTTTCTTGGAAGAAAGGGAATCAGTTTCAGAGAGACCAGCTATGGGGAGATACTTGGTTCTGGCAAAGGAGGAGAGTTGAATACAAGAAAGACAGACTCTGACACTGGAGCTGCATACTACTACTTAGACTCTTTTGTTTTCATTTTATTTTCCTTTTTCCATGAGCTTATCAGCACTCTTCGTGACCTTGGTCTTCTCAGAAGATTTCTTTGTAGAAAAAGAGACACCAGAAGAGGCACAGAATGGTAGGGGAAACTTCTCCCACTGTGTCAAACAGAAGTCCCTTAATAGCAAACTTATTTTGCCTCTCCACTAAAGCCCAGGTGCCAAAAACGGTCCTTGAACAATAAAAACACATTTGGCATATGCAGCAGAATTTGATATTTTCTGGTCACAAATTTCTTGAAGCCAGAAAGCTTTTCCTCCATAATGTCACTGACAAAACAATCAAACACCATAACAACAACAGTAACACATCAAAGTAGATATACTAGCACTACATCTACCCAAAAAACACTGATCTTATCAAATATTCACAGAAAAATCAAGAAAAGGTCCCTAAGAGAAGAGTAAAACAGGTATTAAAAGGGTGACAGAAGAAAGAGGGGCAAAAAACCTAAAGCTTTAACTAGAGGAAGGGGAGATAAAAGGTAGCAACAACAACATACGAAAGTACAGCTATTTGGAGAGAAAAAAAAACAAAGAGACTGGCAAAAAAAGGAGCACTTCGCTGAAAACCAAGTCTGAGCACGAGAGATGATATCCAATCCTAATGAGCGGCAAACGAGATCTGAGGCAATTTAATAGTTAGCAGGGGGTTGGAGGTAAGGGGAGGAGCCTAAGCCTTGGATCTAAAGTCTGAGAGTGGCTGAAGTTAGATCCTAGAAGGTGCCAGTAACCCATCTGTCAAGGGAAGGATGGACGAGACAACATCAGCACTTAAACATATCAGTCTTACTATTATTAATAACAATCACCTAAACATAGTGATAAAAATCCCAGTATACAGTTTGCCCATGTAAATATGCAAAAAAAAAAAAAAAAATCCCAGAGTTAAAGTACTCAGCCACCCAAAAACTAGTCAATGAATTGTCTACCCTCTACACTTAAGACACAAAAATAGCCATTGCTATAAATGTTCTTATAATCAAAACTGGAATACACTTCTCCCTATAATGACCCTCACTCACAATATTCTAACCTTTCCAGTGCTGCCAAGTTGAGCCAGACTTTTACAGTGACACCATCAACAGGTGCCACTATCCACAGAATTTACCAGACAAATATAGAACAGAAGCAGGTTGGCAGTTTTTTTCTGCTATCACACACATACCACATACACACCAACAGACAATATATAGAGTCACTGATCTGCCTAGTGCATCTTACTAGGATTTGAGAGGAAACCACAGTACCTGGAGAAATGATAGTTCTGTGTTTCTCATAATGCTTGATACCTTCATCAATGTCCATCTGATATGACGAAATTTTGGGCAGCTTTGTGGATCAGAATAATAAAAACTAGTGAAACAGGCCCATGCTCCTTTAATTTTCTTCACTCCCATAATGCACCTGTGACCTCAGCTCAAGTTTGTTGACTAATAAGGAAGATTTGTCTCCAAAGAAAAAAATGCAAAAGAGTGGTGATGGTCCTTCACGTCTTTCGGAAATGATAATTTGGAGAGAAGATAGGGAAAGGTTTATTGTATCAGACAAATATGAAAGAAAGGATCCAGAGTTATGGTTAAGTATATAACTACTATAACCTATTCATCCCATCCATCCAAAATGACTGACACTCATAATACTCAGCTACCAAACACTTGGGTGGAGTTATAACAAGAGATCCTTGAGAATAGTGGTTCTCAAGGAAGACTTAGACCTTAAAATAACATCTAGCTTGTAATGTTTGGCAAAGATATCCATGGTCGACCAGGTTGCAGCAGCACAGATTTTGTTAAATGAAGAATTTCTAAAGGAAGGATGCAGAAGTAGCAATATATCTCATTGAGGAAACCTTAGGTATGCATGGTAAGGCTGACTGTTAGTAAAGTAAAGAAATGCAATGCGATCAAAAAGTCATTTAAACAAGGAGACCTTGGGTAACTTTGTAACCAAGTCTGTTTGCTCCTTTTACTTCATTTAGTTCCCTTTATCTCGTAGACATTGTTGCAAAAAAAAAAAAAAAAAAAAAAAAAAAAAGGTTAGCCTAGTACTGAGATCTGATTTGAAGATCTGACAAGGAAGAACTGTCATTAACTTGATAACTACGGTTTAAACAAGCAGCACCAGCTTGAATCCAGTTTTCTTAGTTTTCTAATAAGAATAAAAAGTGATCCAAGATTGTCCCGAAGTCCTTGTATTTCTATGGAACAAAAAAAAAATCTAAAAATCCTGATCATGTCTGACCAGCTGAGACATCTTTGATGGCTCTTTAAACTAGAAGAGAAATAAGCTCTTTTCTTCTCACCTTCTGTTGAGAAGGTGGGACATCTCGAAGAGTATAAGACGGGGAAGGTCGATGGGTAAAGGCAGCTATACTACCTCTGGATATTATCTTACCCAAGGATCCTGAGGGATGGCCATCCATGCAGCGGAGTAGAGGGATAGGTGACCCCCAACTGACTCCAGAGGGTTGCAGTCAGGTAGCTCTTCGGGAATGATTAGGTTGCCTATGACAGAATGGACTGCAATATCTCTGGTTTAACAGACCACCTCAACCTCTGGGTCTGTGACCACTAAAGGTGCCACCTCTGCCAAGGTCTTCTCAAACCATAGGGATTTGGACCTCTTTGGCTCCTACTTTAAGACCACTGAGGGGTTTCAAGTTTAATAATTATATCAAACGTCTTTCCGTCCTGCTCTCACTTCTGTACCTTCTCTGGAGCATTCACAAAGTGCACTTTAAAGTTTTCCACGAAGTTGCAAAGACAAAGCCATGTCTGATGCCTCACTGTAATTTGCGCTCCTACACGAGCCACTACATTGGTTGTATCATAACTAATCCCTTCATGTGCCTTATGTATGTTAAACATAATGCTCAAGGTGGTCTTCTATAGGCTATCTAGAGTCTGGGATGGCTGGTGTTGATTCATTAGTTCGTGGTCCTAAAGGTAAAGGTGCCTGAACCACAAACCCGTGGTGCTTCCCCATTATGTTCATGGCCCTGGACTCTTTGCTGGGTGGATGGACAGAAGCTGTATTGTCTTGTCAGGTATTTTTTTTTGGTTGCCACTGCCACAATAATAAAAACCAAAGGATCTTTGGACCATAAATGCTAGCCCTTGGTAAATCTAAAAATCTTCCCTGGTTTTCAGGGTATAAATTCAGAGGCACTGGATTTCTGCTATGCTCTCCTGGCAGCCAAGTCAATAAGGTGGTCCATCGGGGATATTACCCAAGAAGAAAAAGAGGGGGTCAAAGAGACAGGCCTCAAAAGGGATCTCCTTTCCTGAGAGGGCAGGTCTACATATAAGGCCAAGATCCCCTCAGTCACATCAATGCTAGGATTTCACTAAAACTGGCCATTTGTGGAGGGGATGGGGAACACTCTTCATCGTCACAGTCCATGTCCAAAGTGACCAACTTCACAAGGGAATCAGTGTGCCTTCACTTGCATTTTTACCTTCTAGCAACATCAGGAGGGAGCAAATTAAATTCTTCAGAGGACTCGCATTGCATTTGGTCATTTCCTTGGCTCTGACACATGGATACATGCAGAGGCTGATACAGAGTAGAGAGGGTGACCTGGGAAGGAGCTGACACTGAAGACTGCAACTCAGATCTCAGAGAAGCTACAATTCTCCCCTATAACCTTAAATGCCAACTGTACATCCATCAGATCAGAGGAACTACCCTTTAGTGCCAGGAATACTCTCCCAAGGAAAGAAGTAGGTGGCACTGACAGACATCTCCAAAGTCAACAAAGCACACAGCCCTAATAATGGCTCAGTGCCACAGCTTCAACGTTCAGTGTTTCAAACACTGGGAAGGAAACCAGGCAGAATGATGACTGGATCTGTAGAATCGAAGGTGAATAGATCTTGGGACTGACACTTCAACTTCAAGGGAATCAGTGTCAAATGAATCACATTCTAACCCCCAAGACAAGGGGCAGTTGGTATCAAGCTAGCCGGTCCTACGGAAACATCACCTCTAAAGCCAGCAGATCCAAAATATGGACCAAGGAAGGAGCAAACAATGGGAGGTAATGGCCCAGCTATGGCATCTACACTGACAATAGCTTAAAATATGACTACCACACCCAACACACAGTACAGAAAGCTCATCAGATGTTGGATTCCCTATATAAATAACATTTTCTGCACTGAACAAAACAGTTAACCTCTACCCTACTATTCCCAACACTTCTCTACTCAGACAAAGAAGTTATGTACCTACCATAACGTTCCATATTAGTTGTCTTCATCTTGCCTTCTTTCTTGCTGGTTGGGATCGGAGCCGATCCTTGGCTCCGACTCGGCCATCTTCTATAGCTCGAGAGCTGTTTACTGGCTCAAGGCTACCCCTTGCCCCATGATGCCTAGAGCTAGCTACCCAGATCTCGTTTGAAACAGCTAATTCCAGACATAACTATTGAATGAACCCCTCCAAACAAAAGGTTAAGCATACCTGTCCTACTCTCTAGGTCAGTAGAGGAAACAAACCAGAGAACACTCAGCCAGTGAAACCTGAACTCCTCTCGGTCCAATAGGATAGGGGGATGGAGGGAGGGGACGCAAGAAAGAAGGCGAGATGAAGACAACTAACATGGAATGTTATGGTAGGTACATAACTTCTTTATGTTAAGTTGTCAATCTCGCCTTCGTTCTTGCTGGTTGGGACAGCATCCCTAGCACCTACTATCATGGGTGGCTCATTGGAACAGACTCTTCAGAACAGTGGATCCAAAGCTAACTCTACTCCTGGAAACCAAATCCAACTTGTAATGATAAATAAAGGTATGAGGATTTGCCCAAGTAGCGGCGGCACAGATAGAGTCCATGGGCAACCTAGACTGTAAGGCTACAGAGGTGGCTAAGACCCTAGTAGAAAGACCTTGCAGTTTGACAGGCAACTCTTTGTTCCTTAGTTGATAGACAAAGGTAATGATGTGAGACAGCCACCTGGATAAGGTCACTTTGGAAACTGGGAGACCCTGTTTGCCCAGAGCACAGGAAAGGCATAGTTGGTCTGACTTTCTTATATCCTTCGTCCTATGCAGGTAGAAACGCAATTGTATATGAACATCCAATAGATGTAACTTGTATTCTGCCTTGTTGGTATGGTTAGGAAAAAACACAGGTAGGTCTATAGATTGATACAAATTATTTTCTGAGCAGACTTTCGGAAGGAAAGAGGGATTAGTCCTCAGAGCAACCCTGTCCTTATGAAATACTAAGTATGGAGGACGGACGCATAGTGCCCGACATTCAGACACACGTCTGGCTGAAGTAATAGCTACTAGAAAGGGAGTTTTCCAAGATAGAAACTTAATGGAGCAGGATGCTGCCGGTTCAAAAGGAGGCATAATCAAGGAGGTCAATACCAAATTAAGATCCCAAGGAGGAGGGGGATCTCTCACTGGGGGTCTAAGGAGGGTAGCCCCTCTTAGAAAGGCTTTACATAGCTTATGAGACATAATGTTTGCATTAGACAACCCAAAGTGAAAATTTGAAATGGCCACTAATTGAACCCTGATTGTAGCAGAAGCGGACCCTGAATGAAAGAGTTCTGATAGGAACTCCAAAATCTCGTGGATAGGGGCTGTGAAGGGATCTATGTTCCTAGCCTCTGCCCAAAGAAAAACGTTTCCATTTGCTAGCATAAGTCCTTCTAGTGGTAGACTTATGGGAGGAGACAATGTTGCGTACGGCCGGGGAAATGCTGGGAAGCCTGGCTAAGGTTGGAAGTGGAGCAACCAAGCTGTGAGCTGGAGTGTTTGCAGGGATTGATGCAGCCCGCCTGACTGATGAATCAGTAGGTCTATTATCGGATCCAGAGTCCAAGGCTGCTCGAGAAAGGTAATGGTGCAGGAATGGGAACCATATCTGTCGAGGCCATTAGGGGGCAATGAGGATCATTCTGCAACCCAACGACATAGCTTTCTTTATGAGTTTTGGTATCAGAAGAAACGGAGGGAAGGCATAAAGAAGTCCCTGAAGCCAATCCTGGACTAGAGCGTCTCTGGGAGAGTGACCAGGAAGCGGAAGAAGGGAGAAGTAGTTGCTGCATTTGCTGTTGAAGGGGGTGGCAAAAAGGTCGCAGCAAGGCTGTCCCTATTTGCGGAAGATTGAATTCGCAACCACCTGATTCAAAGACCACTCGTGAGGCATGAGAATAGCTCTGCTAAGCCTGTCTGCTATGACGGTGGACGTCCCAGGGATGTGCGCCGCAATCAGAAATCGTTTGGAAGGAAATCGCCCACTGCCAGAGTCTGAACGCTTCTCGACACAGGGGGTAGGACATGGTTCCACCTTGCTTGTTGATGTACCACACCAATGACATGTTGTCCGTTTGAATCGCAATGGTCCCAGAAGGGAGAGTCTCCTGAAGAGCTTGCAATGCTAGGAGCACGGCTCTCATTTCTAGGACATTTATATTCAGATGGTACTCGTATGTCTGTCAAGTGCCTTGGACTGTCCTTCCCTGATAATGCCCCACCCTATCAGGGAGGCATCTGTGGTCACTGTAGCAACCGGAGGGGGCTGAATGAAGGGTCTGCCCTGAGTGACTAGTGGGGAGACCATCCACCAGGAAAGGTGCCTTTTACATGCTTCTGTAATCAAGATCGTGTGAGACATGGGGAGCTGTTGGAAGGACCACTGTGTGAATAGAAGCCACTGAAGGATTCTCATGTGAAAGCGGGCCAGGGGTATCAGAAGAATTGCCGCTGCCATAGAACCTAGAGTTTGAAGGACATACCTGACTTGTAAACTTTTGCATTGCATGAGGATATGAACTTGCTGGCGAATTGTGGAAGCCCTGTCCGAAGGTAGCTCTGCGGATATGCTCCTTGTATCCAAGTCTGCTCCTATATAAGTAATAGATTGACAAGGCAACAAGGCAGATTTTTCGAAATTTATGGTTATGCCTAGCTGGGAGCAAATTGAAATTGTATAGTCCCTGGCTTGAAGGAGTTGATGCCTGGTAGTAGCAGTAAGGAGCCAGTCGTCTAGATATGGAAACACCTGGAATCCTCGACGCCTCAGGTGAGCCGTGACCACTGCCATACATTTGGTGAACACCCTGTGGGCTGTGGTGAGACCAAAGGGCAGAGCTCTGAACTGATTGGCTCCCAGCCGGAAGCGAAGGAACCTCATGGAGCGTCTGTCCATTTTGATGTGATAGTATGCATCTTGGAGATCTATGGAGCGCATCCAATTGTCCTGACCCAGAAAGAGTAGAATGGACTGTAGTGTGACCATCCGAAACTTTGTTCTTTGAACAGACTTGTTCAGTCTGCTGAGATCCAAAATAGGTCTCCAGTCCCCTGTCTTTTTTTGGTACCAAAAAGAACCTTGAGTAGGTTCTGGATCCGTGTTGGTCTGCCGGGACTTCCTGGATGACTTTTTTTTCTAGCAGTTTTGAAACTTCTATAACTGCTTGGTTCCTCAGATTGGGTGGAACATCTGGGAGGGACTTGCGTGACAGTAAAGGGGGTTGAGAGAATGGGATTCTGTAACCTCCGGATATGATTGAATGTACCCATTTGTCTTGCGTTAGGTTTAGCCAGGCTTGTGGTTACAAGGAAAGTCTTCCCCCGACTGCCTCCGGAGACGGACATTCTGGCAACCCTTCAGGGATGTTGGAAGGGCTTGTCAGAGAAAGATTCTCTGCTGCCCTGGTTCTGCGGACCCCCCCCCCCCCGCCACGAGGGTGGCGTCTGTTGTTATGGTTATTTCCTCCTCCTCTGCCCCTGGAGGAAAAATCACTAAGCATGTCAGGCGAAGCTCCCCGGGATTTCTGAAAACACATTTTCCCAGTCTTCTGACCCTTGGGATATGGTCTGGAAGGAGTGGAAAAACAGACTCCCACGGCAGAGAGAGTCTTGCCTTCCTGCTCACACCTAGTGAGAGTGTCTTTCACCTGTGGTCCAAACAGAAAGGAACCGTCAAAGGGAGTGTTGGTGAATGATGCTCTAAAGGGTTCCGCAAAATTACACAACCGCATGCATGCATGTCTCCGAAGGGCCACACCTGTGCCTGCAGCTCTACTCGCACCATCGGCTGCATAGGAAATGAGCCTCATGGAGGAGTTAACTACTGAGTTAAGGGTTGCCAGCTGAGAAGCCACTTTAGCCTGAGCCCCTTCAGCTGATGGATCCTGGAGGGTATCTCAGACCTCTTTCAGGAGATCCCTCTGAAGCCTGGTGAAATGGCATAAATAATTCAGTAACCTCATAGAAAAGGTTGCTGAAGCAAACATTCGCTTCCCATATCTGTCCATAGTCCTGGACTCCTTGTTAGGAGGATGGACAGAGGAAGTTTCCGCCAACTCCTTTTTAGTGGCTGCTTCTACCACCATGGTATCCACAGGAACACCCTTAGTAAGGAACTGCTTGTCAAGGGGTGCAGTAATAAACTTGCCTGGTCTCCTCGGGGTTGGTTCCACTGTATCCGGGGTTGACCAAGCCCTTTGAGCCACTACTGATATTAGTGGATCGAAAGGCGGAAAACCCAGGAGGTGGAAGTTTGGGAACCGAAGGCATCCAGGAATACAGATTCATCCTCGGAAGGGGCTAGGGTATTCCAGTTCCTCCTCTGCTTAAGTATTTCTAGGATGTCCGAAAAGGAAACCTCTTCAGAGGGGGATCTCGGGGACCCTTCCAGCTCATCCAAATCTGTATCCGAAGTGACAGACTCGGGGGAGTCAATGTGCTTCCTCTTGCACTTCTTCTTCCGAGGGGGCTCCTCTGAATGATCAGGGGAGGCCTCTGAAGAAGAGGAAACACCCAATGGGGTGCCCTGGAGCGCCGATTCCCCACGCTTGGGATCTGGAGGAGGGACAGAGGTTGGTGCAGGCACTACAGGGGATGGAGCCAGTGGGGCCAAAGGTGGAGCTGGCTAAGAGGCCAGCACACTCCTCATGACATCAAAGGCGTCCCTGCCACATTGCAGAGAAGGCTCCGAGGAAACCGGAATCCTCCTCTGCACCGAGGAAGATGGCTCTGAGGCCGATGTAGGAGCCGAGCTCACCTGCGCCGACGCTCCGAGAGGGAGAATGGGGTCAGACAAGGGTCCGATGCCACTCTCCCCCTCGGAGCCGACGAGGGAGTCTCGGTGCCCAGATCTCTCGATGGAAGGCACCATCGAGGGGATCAGAGCAGACGACAGATCCGAAAGAGAAATCGTTATCGGAGCCGACGGTTCCATGACTCGAACCCCAAGAAACTCTGGCTCCGAGCTCAATGGAGTCGGAGGAGGAATATCGATAGAAACGGACAGAGCCGACACCTGTTGAGGAGGGCTGGACAACATTTTGGCCAGTGCCTGTGACTTCAACAACCCAATGACCACTCTCTCCACATCATGGTCAGAGAGCCTAGAGGACCGAGAAGAGTGGGAAGATCTATGACTGCGGTCACTTTGCAACAGGGGAGACCGAGGAGCCGAATGTATGGACTCTAGCGAAGGGGACCTCGGTCTCTTGCGAGTCCTTGATGGCTCTGAAGGTACTGGTGGAGCCGACGAGGAGGCAGTCTCCTCGGTTCGAGCCGGAACTGAAGAAGTAGACAAGGCTTGGGCCAAAGACGGCTCCGAGCTGGGAGTCGACGATTTGGCTGGTTTAGGAGATTTCACCGGCTGAGCCTTGGCTGGTGAATTCTGGAGCTTAAGAAGACCCCTCAAAATAAGTTTGTTTTTGCGCTCCTACAGAACTCTTGGGCTAAATGCATGGCAGATAGAACAAGAGTCCTGCAGGTGCACTGTGCCTAAGCAATAGACGCAAGAAGTGTGCCCCATCTGTCAGAGACATTTTCTGACAGCATGAGTCACACTTCTTGATTCTTTAGACATAATGCACAAATAGAAAATACCACACTAAGTTATAAATCACTGCTACAGTGACTATTTTAGTAAAGGGCTGAACTATTAAAGACTAGTACTAGACACTATCACAAAAAACAACAAGTATACTACAAGCTAAAGATACATATAAATATATATATACATATATATATCCCCCAAAACAAGGAAGCCTCTAACTAAAACGGCTACCTAAACAATAAAGAAGAAGAAAATTCTAAGAATAAGCTTACCGATAAGGAGGAGTGGAGGGGGGGGGGAGAACTCTCTAACTAAAACGAGTTCTAGGAAGACCCACAAAAAACACTAAACTACTACAAACCAGTTAGCGACTACTAGACAAACACAATAACTACCAGAAAAGCCCTGATCTGACTGAAAAAGTAGTAGAAGAAAAAATATACGAGCCTGAGCCAGTACAACGAACCTCGCAGCTGAAGCGGCAAACGAGATCTGGGTAGCTAGCACTAGGCATCATGGGATAAGGGGTAGCCTCGAGCCAGTAAACAACTCTCGAGCTATAGAAGGATGGTCGGCTCCGATCCCAACCAGCAAGAACGAAGGCGAGATTGACAACTTAACATCAAATTTTCACCAACCTACAAGTCTCTCAGCTCTCACAGTTTGAACGATCCTAGCATAAGGTAGCAAGGTTTGTAGTAAATCATCCACAAAAATCCCACCACTGCCTAGCACTCAAAGAACTAAACTGGCGTGGACTATCCACTTACTTTCCTATTCCCAACTTGTGACGACTACTCATAACCACATTTATAAAGATACAAAACTGTCCATCTCTTGTCAACTCTAATCCAGCCATACAAACCAAAAAGACCCCTTCACTCATCCCATGTCACAAAATCCACCTACACAACTGGTAACAGTCTGCTCTCAAACTAAAAGCATGGAACACCATTCCCATCTCTCTAAAAACAGATCTTCTTCTCACACGTTTAAAACAGAAGTGAAAGTCACACCTGCAGAATTGCTGGCTCTGTCTATGCAATAACTCTGGACAAGTACCCCTAGCCTAAATCGAAAGTCCACACATCTTTCTACTCTTCAACTACTTCCCTCACATCTCTTTCTAAACCCCTCTTCTTTACGCTATCACACACTCACCCTAACTGACTACTCCCACCCCCTTCCCAACTCACTTTGTCTTTTATCCACCTACAGAATCTTCTTTTCCCATCCATCTCCTCCTCCGTGAAATTTTCAATCACCTTCATTCTACTTCTTTAATCAATCTTTAGTATACTACACCAGCTGCTGACTAGCAAATAAAAAAAAACTACAACATAAAAGAATGATGCTTTTCTGCAACTTCATGCCTGCTTTATGTCTTTATTATGAAATTGCTTACTGAAGTAAACAATGTTAGTGATCCACTGAAATTTGTCACTATACTGAATTATGATCACCTTTGCTCAAAACAATAATCTGTACCCATTTTATTGTAAGGTCTGCAGTAACTCCATTACCAAGCAGATTTTTCAAAATAATGTTAAGTTACTTTTCTATACAATGTATACACTTTTCAAACTGTCTTTACTCACTAGACTATGTACACACTTGCAAAACACTTTTTTTGTTTCTATACTTAAGTCTAAATCTTTAATATCTATCATTTGGAGCTTTTCACCCAGGGCCTCCTATGTGCTCACTCAGCCTTCTCAGTCAACAATTCAAGCAATAAACAAGTAAAATGTCTTCTTCCTTTGCATGGCCATACTTTTTACCGCCTGCTGGTGTGGGAGTTGTTGTCCACTTTGCTCTTCTTCCATGCCCAATTCCCCAGTGATTCCCCATACCATTACATTTTGTAGGAACTTATCTCTACCCAAGACTCCACCTACTTCCCACACCTCTTAGAGGCATATGCATAACTGTAGAAATATACACATTACAAGCCCTACACCACAGTCACAATAATATACATACACCTTCTAAATCATCAGTCTGCAATTTAACTACCACAAAATTCTCATTTCACTAGCAAACCTGCACATGTCCTCCCAATAAGATATGATTTCATTATGTGGAACTAGTACACTTGTTAACATAAGGATTAATGGACTACAAAGAAAATCTCTTGCTCCTCCCCAACACATTTCCTTCACGGATCTATATTAAATGCGCAAACGCTTAGGTTGTCGAATACGGCATGATCGATACCTATTAAGCGAAAGCACAATTCACTGAACCCTCAAAACGCGAAAATACAGATGACCTAACTGTTTTGTTTGGCCAACACCATTATACCCAGTGACGAAAATAAAACATACATCCCACTACACCGCTCGCTACATACTACCCACCAAAACAAAATAAATAAACCAAATACACTAAGCTAAACCCTACACTAACCCTTACAGACATTACTATCTATGCACTTACCTTAACCCGCACCCTAACACTAAGGTCCACAACTATCACACACTTACCTTAATAAGCTATACCCAAACAAAATAAATAATCCACACACATACACTTAACAAAGCCCTACTTCTAACCCTTACATACATTACTATCTATGCACTTACCTTAACCCGCACCCTAACCCTAAGGTCTGTAACTATCACACATTTACCTTACGGGAGCTATGCTGGAGAAGGGCCGACTATACCGAATCGGAATTTCGCGGTTTCCGGCTTTCGGTGTACTCACGGTTCGCTTAATAGGTGTCGATCATGCCATATTCGACAACCTAAGTGTTCATGCTTGCAATATAGACCCTTTTTTCACAATACATACCAACAACATTAAAAAATACTTTGTTGCCACAACTACTACTACTAACACTGTTCTCACACATATCTTTCTACCACATTACTGATGCAAATCATAAGCTCCCACAAACCCCAAAAAATCAAAAACATTGCAATACTAGCTCCCTGCTAACCATATCTCCTGAACTATACCACATCCCTTTAACCAACACCTACAAACAGTGATATACCAGACATAATTCTATGTCTTTATGTATGGCTATCTAGCACAAGAACTGTCCAGAAATGGCTGTCTTCACGTCTACTCTGAATCTTACTGGAAACATCCACCTCAACACAGGCCCAAATGCATCTCATGGGCCTAACTGATGTGGGCAAATCGGCTTATAAACAAAAGACAAGAGTACCTATCAAAATTCCAGACACCATAGAAACCTTACTATTAAATCAGACAAGCAATGCTACTACCAAATGCTCCAACACAAACATCAAAACAATCCAAACCAATTCTGGTCCTCCATTAATAAACTCCTTTATCTCAAGACCATTCGAAACACCCGCAACCACATAAAAAAAAACAGAGAGAGCATTGCTTCTAAATTCGATGCCTATTTTCCCATTTTATACTTTTACACAAAGTGTTCTCTCACATAAAACTATATTCCAGCTCTTCGGAGGAAAAAAAGTATTTTATTATAATTCACCAACTACTGACCTTCACCAATCTTAACACCTTTATCAAAAATCCTGGAAAAATAGATCAGTGTACAATTCTTCTAATATCCTATCAGTTACAACCTCCTCTCCAACATGCAACATGCTTTTTGTTCTAAACGTAGTACCACAAATATCCCCTTTATCCTCTTTTCAGTTTCACAAACACCATAAACCACAAGAAATTCTGTCCGCTTACTATCATCAATTTTCCTTGACCTAACAAAAGAATTCAACAGTCTCACCAAAATCTACTCACAGAACTTTCATCCTTCAACCTCTGCCACTCAGTCCTATCATCGGTCCATAGCTATTGCGCATCCAGACAGCAGGAGATAAAATGTCTACAAGACTTTTTACCCTTCCTGCCTTTCTGCACTGGAACTGTTTATGGTACAATACTTCACTGCTTCTTATTCAATATCTTAATAAATAAATACATTTCACAAAGCATCCAAGCATGCATTCATGATACAATATGCAGATGACACCATCCTGATTTGCTCAGCCCCAACCTTCTCAAAACTTTGCGACCTCACCCAGGAATCTTCATCCACTGATACATAGCCAAGAAAACCTCACTTTCTTTAAAACCTACAAAAAACTAATGGGTCTTCACTCCAACACTTTGCAGACTAAAAACAATCATAACACTCTACAAAAATAGCACCAGAATAGAAAGAGTACATCAGTCAAAGTTACCAGGAGTCACAACACATGGAACTTATGGATGGATCTTAAATAAATAAATTTCACAAAGCATCCAAGCATGCACACATGATACAACACACAGGGTCTATATTAGAACATCGAAGTCTTGAAACTTCGAATGTTCTAATATCAACCCCTATTCAGCGAATGCTGAAAATAGCGAAGCTGCAGAACACCAAATTTTTTCCTAGGGAAAGAATTTGGTTGGCCGTTTCTATGGCTTTGCTATTTTCAGCACTGTAGTGGAAAGTTACGGATCGGGTTCAGGTAAGTGTGCGACTGTGTGGACGTGAGGGTTAGGGCGGGGTAGGTGAGTTAGGGTTAGGGAGCGGGTGAGGTGAGTGTGCGACAGTGACGGACCTTAGGGTTAAGGTTTAGATTAAGGTAAGTGGATAGATAGTAGTGTATGTACAGTTTAGTGTAGGGTTAGATGTAGGATTTTAAGTGTATGTGTGTGGATTGCGGTTTTTTTGGTGTGCTTGTGTTGTGTCTATGTGTTTTGGAACAGCAAATTTTTTCCCAGCACTGTTCTGCATGTTTGATATTTTAAGCATTCGCTGAATAGGGGTCGATATTAGAACATTCGAAGTTTTAAAACTTCAGTGTTCTAATATATACCCAATACACATATGACACCATCCTAATTTGCTCAGCCCCAACCCTCTCAAAACTTTGTGACGTCACCCAGAAATCTTCATCCACTGATACATAGCTGAGAAAACCTCACTTTCTTTAAATCCTACAAAAAACTAATGGGTCTTCAAACATTTTGTAGACTGAAAACAATCATAACACTCTACAAAAATAGCACCAGAATAGAAATAATGCATCAGTCAAAGTTACCGGGAGTCACAATAGATGGAATGCCTAAAATTTGATCTACACATTCTCCAAGCTGTTAAGAAAAACTTGCTTTAGTATACAGAAGTAAATACTATTGCATTGACAGCATTAGAAAAAACACTGCATCAACCTAACAATCTCTCCTTTATGCCTTCTCCATCCTAACTAACCTTTATAGTACACAAAAAATGAACCTAGCAAGTTGCTATAACAAATTTGCTAAATTTTCCACCAACCTACAAAAATTCACCACTGCTTGGCCTTAAAACAAACTATAATGGCTAGAGCTCCCACAATATCTTAGCATATTCCCACCTACTTATTGTCCCTAACCCAATATATAAAACATAAAACTGTTCAGCACTACAAAACATTGTAAAATATTATTCCTCAGATACAGGACTATGGTCTCAAAATAAAACATCACTAACACATTCACCAGATTTATTAATGCTGCTGGTGACTCATTCTACTCCTCTCTCTCTAAACTTTGGAACTCCCTACCAATATACTTAAAGTCACCTGAAAAGCTAAATGCTTTCAAAAAATGAATAAATACTACCTAAATAACTATTGGCTATGTTCCTGCTCTCAACACTTGGCTAATACCTTAACTGTAAGCAGCAAAATTACCATTTCATTTACTACTTATTATTTTAATGCATCCTAATGCTACTATATGATAATTTCTTTCTCCTAACCTTCACTATGAGTCAAATTACTAGTCCCTCTCATATAATTTCTCTGTCAACACTTTATCCAGGTAATTAACAACTATTATACAAAGACCCCCCCATTAATATTCAAAAACGTGCATGCTGATTGGTCAGCGTGCACGTTGTAAATCAGAGTTATAGTAATGGAAAAAGGTTCAGTCGCCCGGACTTTTTCCATTACTATAACTTACAGCAACGGAGAACGCAAGATCTCCGTTGCTTCACACTGTCTCGTTATGTTAAACTCCTTTTACATAGCGAGACAGTTTATAAAAAGCAACGGAGATCTTGCTTTCTCCGTTGCTTTTTTCAAAACTGTCTCGCTATGTTAAATGGGTTTAACATACCGAGACAGCTTTAAAAAAAGCAACAGAGATTCTCCGTTGCTTTTTTTTAAAGCTGTCTTGCTATGTTAAACCCATTTAACATAGCGAAACAGTTTGGAAAAACCAACGGAGATCTTGCTTTCTCCATTGCTTTTGCCCACAGCTCTGATGTTCTGCATAGGCATACGCATGCGCAGTACATCAGAACTGCCGCAGAATACCAGACAGCTGCAGAAGGGCAGCAAGGGGGCATTATTATACAATGCCATTATTTAAGAAAAGTAATTATTTTCTTTTCTTAAATAATGTCATTATATAATAGCAATAACCCACTTCTGGGTGTGGGTAATGCTGGATTTACCCACGGTTGGCTTTGTTTGGCCACTCGGGCTTCGCACTCGTGACCAAACCACACCAACCGTGGGTAAATCCAGCATTATCCACACCCAGGTGTGGGTTATTGCTATACTATACCACTCTCTCTCATTTAACCACAGCTATCTGCAGTACTTTCACTCTTTCCACCTCAACCTGATCTCTGGTATCAAAATGCCTAATTGTATTACTCACAATGTTACTTATGTTTATCAACTGTATATCAATGTAAGTTCATCACAACATTGCAAGATCTGAATTATGTCCATGTGCTTTACTGAAAGTTTTGTTTAACACTATGTCTCTGTACTGCAACAGTTATTCTATGTGACTTTTACTCTTTATATTAATGCATGGCATTGTATACTTTTTATGTGGAGCTTTTTCTCCCTGGCCCTACACTGAAAAGTTTTTTTTGCCCAACTGGACCTTCCCAGTCAAAAATGTAAACAAATAAATACATACTGATTTATCCTAGACAATTACTTATTTAACAACAAAGTATAATGTGGTGGCTCTGCCTCACTAATTAAATACCCCATTAAAATCAGTCATCATCTTATGTTATCCTTTTGAAGAAGTGGGTCTCAACTGGATATTAGGTCAGATCGCTCTAAGGGGTCACATACATGCACTTAATGCTGTTATCAACCCACTTCCACTTTATTATAGAACCCCTTTCTTCAACCTTCCAATCCTAACTTCCTTACATTAGGCAACACCAAGTTTAATTATCTAGTTCAAGATCATGAACATACACAACCTAATATTACTATTTGACCCTAGCCTTATTGTTCCTCTACTTGAGCAAACCTCTCCAGGACTAGTTATAAACAAACCCCCATCATAGAATTCAAGTTCAGCACTAGATGGTCAAACTCACTAACCAGCCACTGCACTGTTCTTCTTATTGCAATTTTAGATACTTTATACATTATATAACCGGGAAAAGCCGAAAGACAGTTTATATATTTATATTACTTACTTTCTATTTGTTGGCCAGGTTAGTCAAGCTAAGCCAGAGTCCTCTTTTCAGGGGAGACCCAAGGTGGTATTCATGCTAAGGGAAATCTGGCCAGGCCACTGACAAACTTTCTCTACTTTTTTTTAATAAATGCTGGGAGATCTTTCACATCCACCTAAGTAAACAGCTACTCAGCAAATGGTACAACTCGGAATGCTGCATTGCAGTGTAAACATTGAAAAAGTAACCCAAACACCTTTTGTGGAAATACAATCCACAGCCTTCTGATCCTCCAGCACTAATGCAAGTGTGCTAGCCAGTGAGCCACTGACACTGACAAGCAAATGAAGCACCACCTATATTTCACAGAGCGGAATCTGGATGAAGTTTCAACATGTTTACCTCAATTTGTTAAACATGAACTAGTCTACAGCTGCTGCACAAACAAAATCAATGCCAAAGTGGATTGTATTTGTGCAACTGCAATGATTCTTTGTGTTAACAGTGTTTCACTTTTCTCCAAGGGTGTACAACAGTGGCTTTAGTATATTTAAGCAAGTGGGGTATGAAGGATGAAACTCACTACATTCAGGATTGGGGGGGTTACTTGCCAATGTAAAAAATAAATATACTTTTTAAACAGGTTTCTACAGCTGATTGATTTGTTTGTCTGGTTTGATCTTCAACTAGTTAGCAGTAGTTAGAAGCTGATGCAAAATAGGAGACGTAACAGCAGTGAACCACGGTGGACTCCAATGGTCTATTTGTGGAGGTAGCTTCCCTATTTTTATCTGCTGCGTGCTGTGAGTCAGTTAGCAATTCAGTGGGTGACATAAAGTAGGTGGCTATGTCAAAATCCTTGGCCAGTTCGAGGTATGCATTGTGTAGTGTTTTACCTACATCCATTGTTTTGGTGACCTTTTCAAATAAATCCACCATGTTGAGTAAGCATGAACTGCCATTGATGAATTCAAATTGAGAAGGTTCCAGTGTCTGGAGGTTTTCAATGCCCTTATTGATAAGTTCCGCAATAAGACTTTCCATGGCATTGCAGCATAGGAGGCTGGGCAGACCTATGGGTCTCTGAAAGGCCAGCCCTTATTAGAGGAATGACTGCAGCTGTTCTTCATTCACCTGATAGAAAACCTGTATGTAGGCTGAGGTTGAGCAGTGTTGTTAGCGTGTGGCTAATATGTGCTTCATACTACTTAGGGTGCATCCAAGGTTAATGCCCGATTTTGTTAGTGCTTTCATGACTTATTCTTGTGTCCTACCTGTAGAAGAGTCGTTTTTGGGTATATCTTGCTGAACACATGGAGATGAGAGAGACGTAAAAGTTTTAGCCGAATTCTTTGGCCACTTCATTAGCCATATCTTCAGCCTCAGTGTAGGTAAACATAGTTCACAATCAGCTCAGCGTATTGCTCATTCAGCTTCTGAGATTACAAACATATCTAAAAAAGACCTTGTGATTGTCTTCAGTTTGGGTGGCTATTTTAGTCTCAAACTTGGCTTTGGTGGATTTATTAAGTTCCTGAGTTGTTTATTTCAATGAAATAGCTCTATTATTCTGGAAATTACAGTTCTTCCTTTTGGTCAAAATTCTCCTTTTATTGTAAAGCTTCTTGATATTATGGTTCCACCAGTGGCAGTTTGTTTCTGAAGTCTGCTCTGCATTTGTTCCTATAGGGTACACCTGCATCTATGCAGGTTCAGTGTGGGGGGTGCTATATGTTTCCACAATTTCAGTGGAGTTAACTGGATTCGGTGGGGATTTGAAGCTTGCCAATGTACTACTTAGAAGTATGTAGTTTGCCTTAGGAAATTTCTAAATGTACCTTGGGTGGAAGGGGTGTTTAGTTTCAATGTTTTTTGAAGGAAATGGCTTTATGGTCAAACCTAACAAATGATGAAGATAAGCAAAGGATGGTGCAAGATTCCCCCATATTAGTAAAGACAAGATCCAAGGTGTTGTTCTCCCTAGTGGGTACTCTTTCACGGCATTTGTACTGAGTAAGTCAAGGAATCTCTGTGCTTGTGCACTAGTAGTGGTACAGATGTACAGTTTAGATCACCTATGAAAATAATATTGGGTTTGCTACAGAGTGATTCCAGTTCCTGTAGATAGGTGTAGCAGCTTTTCTGGGTCATAGGTATCAGGGCTTTCTTAGGACCTTTCTGACAGTTATTTGGATATAAACAAGTTCTAGTATATCAAGCTACTTTGTCAGTCTTGATAAGAATCTCTTCAGGATGCGGGCTGAGACACCTCCACTATTTTCCCCCCTCCTGCACAGTAGCTGGTCTAAATGTGTGGAAAGTATTATAAGCCCTTGCACACCTGGAGTGATCACCACTGTTTAAACTGTGTATCCATCACTAGATAGACATCTACATCCTCCAGGGTGACAAGGTCTTACAGGAAGTGGGGTTTCTTGTTTACACTCCTACAACTGATTAGTAATACCTTCATATTTTTCTCTGCTTGCTTTGTTATGTCGGTAGGTTTATCGGGTTGATATTGCCTAAGAAAAGGTACTATAGGGGTGGACAATGTCTTTGTCAACAATCGAAACCCTAGTGGGGACAGTTGCAGGCCATCTCTGGCTAAGCATTGTGATCTGTCAATCATATCCTCCCAGGCTGACAAACACTGGGCCCCTTTCTAATGACAACAATGTAGCCAATTACTTTAGTCAATAATTTTTTGCTTGTATTGTGGCATCATCCTTGGAAAGGTAGAACACTGCTCAATACTAAGCTCACACCTGACTGGGGACATATAGATTGAGAGCTGCATCAGGTCTCTCTTCACATAGCCCAAGGACATATATCTCAAGTCGTTAATACCCACGTGTACTACGACAGAGTCATTCATACTGGTACCGGTTGATCAAGGACTTGTGTGTGTTTGTGACTGATGGATCCTGGTAGCAGACAAGCAACTAACTGCAGACCGGCTAGAGAGGGATCCAATCTAAAAGCCAATAGTGGAGCAAGTCAGAGATCTCTCAGTCCTATGATTCCAAGCTACAAGTCAAAGACCCAGGTAAGTTAGAATTTTAAAATCTTTACCTTTTAAAGGTGAGTCGGGGGAAACTGTAATCAGTGTAGAAACAGTATAGAGCAGCTGGGACAGTAGTACTTACTTAATGTATCAGTAGGGGCTGAGGCAGACACAGAAACAGGGGAAAAACACTTGTAGTGTACAAACAGGAAGGCATTTGAATGCAACTTAAAGTAATCAATAAGCAGAATGCAATACTCTAGCAGCAAAACATTTATGTAAACAGCTGTAGAAGCACAGAAGCAAAAATTACAATACTGCCATTACTGCAATCCAACTACACTCTAAGGCACCAGACTATGCAGTAATTTACCCGTAACACTGTTTATGGAAAATGCAGTAATAAAATGACTAAATAAGGAACAGAGCTTGCAGTAGCTCACAAGTCTTCCACAAATGCAAATGAAATAAGACAAAGGTCTCAGGTGAGTTCAAAATACAAACAGCTAGCTTTTACATGCATTTACTTATAGAGATAGAAATGCTGTTACAATGTATAAAAGATGCTTAGATCTTGCAGTGTAACAAAACAGGAAGGCACTTGAACGCAACTTTCTAAACTAAAACCCTGCACACTAGCTGCAGACCAGCTACCTGGTGAATTTCTACAACTAGCTGCTACTTCCATCACTTACCCTATATCTATTCTCATTAACCGTTCCATCTCTGAACAATACGTACTACTCCTCTGGAAAATATCTCACATCATACCTTTATATAAAGGCGGTCTCTCTACTGATGTATCCAACTACAGACCCATAGCCATTTTGTCACCACTTGCCAAAAATCTTACAAAAATGTATACGCAAACAGATCTTTGACCACTTTCTGTCAAATAATCTATTAAATACACAACATGGCTTTCAAGCTAGGCATAACACCAGTAGAGCTCTAATTAGCTTTACCAGTGGTTTTCAACCAGTGTGCCACAAGATTTTTTTAAAAAGATAGTTATCCCTTTAAAACTTAAGGATTACTTCACTCACCTGCTGTTGCTGCCACTGAAAATGTCCACCATAATCCACCAAAAGCAACTTTCCCTCCCTTTTATTTCGAATTAAGTAAATACAAGAATTATCAGAGGCAAGGTACTGTGACACAGATGCTCCAACTAGCCCAATTACATATGGGTACAAAATACAACACTGCCATCTTGGCTATACTCAAGGACAATAGGCCCCTACTGGTGGAAGGACTAGCAATTGACATAACTTGTCTTGGGATTCCTGCATCAGTGTTTGTATGGATGGTCAAATAAAACCAGAAGACAAATAAACCAGTAATCCAAAGTGCTGGAAAGTGCAGAACCAAGCAGAACACATATTCTTCTCCTTGAAGCAACGAATACTTTATTATTTAAAAACAGATTAGCACTTTCGTCTCGGATTAAGTTAAAAGAGACTTCATCAGATAAAATATCACAAGCAAATCTAAGTTTTAAATAAATGTTAGTGATGACTTCATTTCCTCGTGTTAACAAAATTTTAACATTTTAAAGTGGCTGCACTCAGATAAATCCATATATACATCTCTACCAAATTCCCAAAGGGATCCTATCAACACATACACAAAATAAATAAATACATGTCATAAGTTAGACATATTAACAGAATATATAGATAAATAGATAAAAACCACGAGTGATTTAACTGTGCTAATTCAGCAACTAATGAATCGAATGGATAGTCTAGAATAGTCGTCTCTTTCCCAGTTGTCTATCCATCCTACACCGAGCACCTCTACTCAATATAATGCAATGGATAATAACAGGACCCTAAATAAATAAAGGAAAGGACATTTGGCAACATTTACTTCTATACCCTCTCTGCAACTGGACACAAGACAAAATGAGGTAACTGACCATACTAAGAACCACTAATGAGATTAATGTTAACAATATGAATACTCCTATGTTGACAGAATGGCTTAGAAATTACTGTGGTTTACTGAAAAATTCTCGGTCCAATAATACTACTTTTAATGACCAACTGAATGAATTGGACCATTACTTAAAATAAAGAAACTCCAGATGGACAATTTATTTTTTAAAGAATGTCTGAATAAGAGAACTGTACCAAAGGCCTGCCTATGTGGCGCAATCCAACAGGGTTAGTAGCAGGCTCTGATTTCCATAAAGATTTACTAGAACTATTTGACAGATTTGGATTTGAATATATGGAGATGGTAATAAAATATAATGAAAAAATGATTGAAGCACTGAACGTACAAGTTACAGCACTTGATAAACAAATCATACAGAATCCTGCTTTTTCTAACAATAGATTTGATCATTGCCGTATTTTCCATACTACTGATGAACAGATGTTGACTATTAAAAACAAAAAAAAAATCAAGAAATTAGCTAGGGATGAAAAAGACTATTCTAATAACCTAGCTTACCCCAACCCCCCCGCCCCCCGGTCACAGGAATGGTAGCATAATAAGAGGGGGACGGAGCCCCATATCAATGTCAATTATCAGGACAATGTTGCTATTGACTTAGATATATATGATGAAGAAGTTTTAGACTAGGAGCAATATCAGACGGTCTGAGTGGATTACGAACCAGCAAAGAACTTAACAACAGTAAGGCAGAGGGCGTTTCAACCCCTGTCAACCAGGGAGGGGCAGAATAAACCACAGGGGGACCAACATGAATGCTTGGAGGGGGATTCAGAGACAGTAACCTATGATTTCGGAAATTTGGATACTAACCCAGCAAGGAATTATTATTTGTACCACCCCTGAGTGTGAACTTGAATTCTGAGAATGCCTTTAAAGTGTACAACTTTTCAGATTTAACCTTAACTATGACTAGATGTGATCTATTAGCAAAAGGATTTACATTTGTACCTGCCCATTCCATTAACTTAGTACACACCCTAATGGATTTAAAGCAGTATATTAGGAAATTAAATCTAAACATCATGTTTAACAAACTTGAACAAATAAGGGATCCTTTTACAATTTCTAGCACATATAACTCGCCCATACACCCCAACTTGACAACATTTGAAAGAGATTGCGAACTAGGCCTAAGTGAACTTAATAAACATTGTAATAGAAAGAAAGCTAACAACAGGATTCAAAAGAATTTAAATTGTGATGAGGAGTCTGAGCTGGATGATTTGATTTACAATAAAGGGGTTAGAATTATGAAACCCGATAAGGGGGCAGGGTAGTTATTATAAATAAAGTGGATTATACCAAGATGCTTGAAATATTAACACCGATGCATATATTAAAAGTTCCCTAAATTAAATGAATGGAGGCCATAGAAAAATTAAGGGGTTCATACAAGACATCTTTATTGATGCTTTAATTTCAATTAATGAACTGCATTACCTTTCATATGAATATCCATCTACCCCAGTTATTTTTGGGGCCCCTAAAATTCATAAAGATGTAAAACAAACACCAATGCGGCCAACTGTTGATGCCAGGGGCTCCAAACATATCCCATGGCTAAATACTTGGACAAAGAGTTGAGCAAGTTTATTTGGAATGAGCCTAATATACTCATGGGATTTTTTAAGAAAGATTACGTAATTGAATATAAGGATGAATATTTATTCATTACAATTGATGTAGTTAACCTCTACAGCGTTATACCACATGCGCTGGGCATACAATGGTTTTGTGAATACCTACAGTCTAAAAATGTATCACAGGATAAAGTTAATTTATATGAACAAATTCTTGAATTGATATTAAGAAATAACTTTATCCTGTTTGAAGGAAAATATTTCCTTCAAAATGAAGGTGTTGCAATGGGGTCCTCTTGTGGGGGCCTTTATGCCAACATCATATTAGAATGGGAGAAACAATATCTTAAACAGTCACGGTTTCTTCCATTATGTAAAACCTGTGTGTGTTATTTGGACAACATGTTTATTTTATGGGAAGGATCAAGGGAGCGGATAACCTTTTTGGAATATATCAATAATGTTTGTTTGTGTCTTTCGGCTTTTCCCGGTTAGGGGTCGCCACAGCGGAACTCTGGTCCGCTAATGATTGGCAGTAGAAACAGATTTTCTGAAATTTACCCACACTATAGAAAAAAAGGAAAGTCCCTATTTGGACATATTAACAAAAGATAAGTTAATAAAAGATTCCTAGCTAAAATCTTTCATAAGGACACATATTCCAATAGTTTCCTTCATTTTAGCAGCGGCCATCCTTTCCAGCAAAAACGAGCAGTAGTCAAGGGACAGTTTGTTCAGGCAGCTTGGATGACTACCCTGTGGGAGACGTTTATTGAAGAATGTGGTTTCCTTAAATAAATGTTTATCAAACGTGGATATCCTATTAAACTGGTTGACCAATGGTCATTTTTTTACCAATTTTGAACTCTAGGGGCATAGAGGAGCAACTAAATATGAATAATATAGGTCCGAAGGAAACAGACTATGATCCACCTACACATGAGAACGTTATTCCAAACACTATTGAAAATTATACCCCTAGTCGAAGAATATCCTATCAAAGTAGTTTCTTAACAACATAGGGATGAACCTATGGTAAAAAATATTTTGATTAAAAATTAGAATTTTATTAGTAATGATAATGATATGAGAGATATTCTAGGACATGCACCAATTTGTGTTTATAGAAAGGGGCATTGTTTGAAGAATTTACTTAAACCCAATAAACGTAAACAATACAAAGGCACATGCACAAATGTGGGATGTGCAAGTTTTGTAGGAACATCTCAGAAACTGATTACCTAGAAATAAATGGGGTGAAAATCAGGTTTAAAGAAAAATTCTCTTGTACAACAGAAAGAGTAGTATATTGTGCACTCTGCTCCAACTGCCCCCGTTTTTATGTAGGCAAAACCTAGCGCAAATTGAAAAACAGGATTGGGGAGCACCTTAGGAATATACAAGATAACTATGAATGCAATGCCCTAACTAAGCACATTATGTTACATCCAGAGCATGAATTTTAATTTATTGTTTTGGATACCATAAAAATAACTGCATGTGGGGGAGGGGGCTGGAACTTTCTTGGCAACTTCATCTGAAATCATTATATTAGCCAGGCTTGAATGACCATGTATCCATTAGCAGCCTGTTAAAAGTAAAGGCACTCAGTAGATGTTAGTTGGATATTTACTATTATCCATAGGGCATTTTTATTTTTATATATTCATAACAACTAACATGTTTTGGTTATTTATTAATTCTATGCCTCTTAAGGTTCCTCCATTTGTCATATAGGACTGATTTTTAAAAAAAGTTTTTATCTATTTATCTATATATTCTATTAATATATCTAGCCTATGACTTGAATTTATTTATTTTGTCTATGTGTTGATAGGATCCCTTTGGGAATTGGGTAGAGATGTATATATGGATTTATCTGGGTGCTGCCAGTTTAAAATTTTAACATTTTGTTAACGAGAGGAAATGAAGTCATCACTAACATTTATTTAAAACTTAGATTTACTTGTGATATTTTATCTGATAAAGTCTCTTTTAACTTAATCTGAGACAAAAGCGCTTATCTGTTTTTAAATAATAAAGTATTCATTATTTCAAGGAGAAGAACATGTGTTCTGCTTGCTTCTGCAATCCTATCAGCACTTTGGATTATTTGCATGGCTGGTGCCCGCTCTGAGTCATGAAGTGTAAAAGGATTTATAACACTGCCTCAAAAAAAGAATCCTAGAATTATTTGTACTCATTGTTTTCCCCACCAAAAAGTATTAGTGTCAAAATCACTGGTACCTGAGCTGAAGAAAAGTACTAGACAAGAATGCCACAATTGTCAGTTTTATAAAAAGCAGGCCACTACAATCAAGATTGTATGCAGCACTATGTTCACCAATTGAAGCATCTCACAAGTTAACAACAATCCATACAATATTAACAATGAAATAACAGCCCCAGGTTACAATATTATATGAAAAGAAATCCTAAAAGGGTGGAGGAGTATCTATATTATTTAAAAATCACCTAATTCTACACCACGTAGGCATAAACATTCCTGAATTTGACAAAGCTAAACTTACCTTTTCCAAATTAAAAATTAATCCCCAAAACACATTAATATTATTGGTGGGTATATCCCACCAGGAAACAATATCCCCACTCTGGAAAACATACTACTCTGGATATCCAACTCGGTCCCAAAAGAAAAAATTCTGATGGGAGACTTCAATATAGATTGGCTTAACTGCTCCTCAGAAAATCCATCTTCCCACATAAACCTCCATGGGTTTCACTCATCTCATCACCTCCCCTATAAGGACTGATACATCTTCCAAAAGACTGTTAATTCTTAACTTGATTTTTGTTAGCAACCTCTCTCAGGCATCTCTATCAGGTTATCTGCCAGACAGTCTAAGTGACCATCAGCCAACCTTCCTTCTTAGGACTCGGACTCACCAAGTCATCCAAACTACCTCCTGCTTAATCAGAAACAAAAAAAATTCAAAATAAAAAGCTTCATCACTGCTCTAAATAGTTGCAACTGGGAATCTCTCAAAAAAAAAAAACACAAACAACTAAGCAAACCTATCTAGAACTTTGAAATAAAACAAAGGAACTAATAAAATGAGACAAAATCAACTATTACCAAAACATCCAAAATAAACATACAGAAAAACCCTAAAAGATTCTGGGCAGCAGTTAATAACATACTTCAGCCAGATAAATCCACCACCTCTGCCTCAGCAACAGCCAACAATTCTGATAATATTGCAACCCAATTTAATAAAATCTTCACAGAAACTATCCAATCCCTAGCAAACTCTCAAGGCTTTGACAGTAACTCTACCCCTCTTGCCCCACAGAACAGCATCAAATCCCAAGACTCCACCTTCCACTTCAAACTTCAACCTACACCCAGTAGCTGCAATAACTATAAAAAAACTACTTCAAAAACTTAAACCAACAAATCTAGCCACTGACAACCATCCAGCAGAATTTCTACAAAGTGCAGCTGAAGCAATAACCTACCCAGTAGCCTTACTCATAAACTGTTCAATATCTGAAAGCTGGGTACCCGTAATATGGAAAACCTCCCACATTCTACCACTACACAAGGAGGGTAATTTCCAGTGAACTCGCCAATTATCGCCCAATTACCATTATATCTCCCTTATCCAAAATACTAGACAGTCATGCACACGCAACTAATGGACTACCTTCTCACATACAAACTAATATCAAACACAGCTTCTGTCTGTTTCACAGCAGCACCACAACACTACTATCCTTTACTAACACTGTTAACCACCACAGAAACAGAGAATTTTTATCAGACATATTTTTAGACTTATCCAAGGCCTTTGACATGGTCAGTCACAATAAACTCATCAATATTCTCTCCACTCTAAACCTCAGCAATTCCACCACTACATTGTTTGAAAGCTATCTAACAGGACGACTGCAAGCCATTCAACAGCAACACCAACTCTCTCCTCTTCTTCCAGTCTCCTGAGGGGTTCCACAAGGCTCAATCCTTGGACCACTACTATTCTCTCTATTCAATAACCACATCAGGACCTCAGCACTACACGTCTCTGCAGTACAACACGTTGATTACTCCACCCTAAAATGTGCTGCCACCACACTGGATGGCCTCCACACCAAAACCCAAGATTCCTGTCAGTAGAAACCTGGCTCACCAACTCCCAGCTAATTCTAAATCCCAGCAAAACTAAGCTCCCTCTTTTTTGCTGAACCAGATTCCCCTCATCTTCCCAGTCCTTTAATATCTTCTCAAGAAACAAAACTGTGATCACCCAAGCACTCACACTAAACTGCTCCGTGTAGAAATTGATAACAACCTGAAATTCGATATTCACATAGCCCAAACCATCAAAAAGGTTCAGAAGAAAATAGGTGGTCTATACAGAAACAAACAATTCCTTACAAATAACATGAAAGTTACCATAGCCCACACACACCTCCTATCAACCCTCCTCCGTGCCTCCCCAGTATTAACCAATCTCTGCAAAACAGATCTAAACCAACTGAAATCTTGCTATAATAAAATAGCAAGATTTGTCATTGGAGCTTTACACAGATCACATCATGTACTGCACTAAAACAGCTTAACTGGCTCAAATTCCCACAGCTTCGACACTTTAATCAACTGACCTTTGCAAACAAAATTCTCCACAACCCGATAAAACCCCTTTTCCCCAAAAATTTATTCAACCATACACCTCAGCCCAATCTCTTTGCTCCAGTAACCAGCACCTTCTAGATACCACCAAAGCTAACAACTCAGCTGGAAAATCTTTCTTCTCTAACTATATTCCTAAAATTTGGAATAAGCTGCCAAACCCAATAACTTCTAACAGCTCTCTCTCTCTCTCACAATTCAAAAAGCTCCTCAAATCACACCTAGTAAACACCTGGTTATGTTTTTGTTACTACCCTGTTCAGGCCTTCCTAATTTCCCAAACAATCTTCTACCCTCTTTATTTAAATAACAAAATGTAGTAACCTCATCTGTTACGTTTGTAATCCTCTATCATTTCAATCGCACCTGTAGCAACTATATCTGTATGTGTATAACCCTCTTGATTATTCCAACTGCAACTGTAGCAATATGAGCTATGATGGGCCTTTTTTCCAAGAAATGCAATGCATGTCTTCTACTTTTGCATTACTTGCCATCAATATAGTATCCTGTATGTTTATTAAACTGCTGAAATGTCTGTAACTGGAACTCTATGCATGGTGGCGTATGTTGACATTATCCTTGTAACTGGACCTTTTCTCCCTGGCCCTCCACTGAAAAGGGACCTGTGCCCAATCAGAGTTTCCCAGGAAACAAATGTAAAATAAATAAATAAATAAATAAAAAGAACTTGGGTGATTATCTTGTGGTCGAGTTCTATCATGATTTTGTGAACTAAAAGAGGAAGTCCTTCCTTTTTTGACAACTCAGCAATCTCAGTTAGCTGATTTTCTCAGTGATGAGTTTTGATGCAATAAGGTTGCATTTCTTTCTGATTTGTTTCAATTTTTGAACACACAATAAAAGTATGCAAGGAGACTGTGAAAATAGTCTTACTTCCACAAACAAAATTAATGCTTTAAAAAAAAAAATGAATGTTTTGGGAAGAAAGAATCAGAAAAGAAAATGCAGTAGAAATGTTTGAGCTAACGTAAGGGTGGAAACTGGATGGAAGTCTTATAGATCTAATTTTACAAATTTTAAGATTACCTAGTATAAATATTGAAAAATATTTTCCCTCAGTTGACATATTATCCTTGGAATGAATAAGAGATCCATTTGCCTTAAATGCATGCAAATTGGTAAATTTAAATATTACAGAAGAGGCACAGTTGACAGCGATAAGAAATGACAGACGATTAAAACTTAAACATTCAACAATAGGTACTAGTTCATTTTGGTTATCTCTTAAAAGTGAATTTCCAAATATTACAAAAAAGCAACAGAAGCTCGTCTTCCTTCTCCATGTCATATTTGTGAGAATCAAGCTTTTCCGCAATGAATATTAAGAACAAAAAACAGATCACAGCTGGAAACCATGGAAGAAGATTTAAAAGTATGCCTGCCCAAAATTCAGCCTTACACAAAAGACATTCTAAAACAATGTCAAGCTCGGACTTCTCATTAAATATTAAATGCAAGTAAAAAAGAGGAAAAGATTTTCTAAATCAATCAAAATTATACTTATTTTTTTTTTGTCAGGCAAAAAATATATTTTTTGGTGTGCCGCAGTATTTTTTGCAATTAAGTTTATGTGTGCACTGAGATGAAAAAGGTTGAAACTCTGAGTTTTACGAACACCGTAAATCAACTCAAAAACAAAAACCAACTAGTCTCTGCTACCTTCCTAGATATGTCAAAAGTATTTGACATGTATCACATTGAATACTTCTCAATAAGTTGGCTTTCTACCACTGCAGCTCTGAAACCCAAAGGTATTGTCATAGCTACCTGTCAGATAGGAAACTAGCCACTTTATGGGACAATAAACTCTCCCCCCAGCTCCCTATATGTGTACGAGTACCACAAGGATCTATCCTTGGTCCACTTTTATTAACAATTTTTCCAATGACCTAAACTCCTCAGCAAATCCAGCCTCAATCATACAATATGCTGATGATGCCTCCCTAATCTGTTCTGCCCCCTCTATCAAGGAACTCCAACACTCGGACAGCCATCAACAATAAAAACTAATTAACAGCCCATCAACTTATACTTAACCCCAATAAAACCAAGCTTATGGTCTTCTATAATACCTCAACAACCACCAGCTAACCACCTAACTCTATTTCCTCCTCCAATAGCACAAAAATAGAACCCAATGAACATACAACTGATAGTGGACTTAAGTCTGACAAACACCTTGCACCAACAATTAAAAACGTTCATGTCAAACTGGGTTCTCTCTATAGGACTAAATCATATCTTACTGACCATACCAGACTCGCAACAGCCAGAATCTTCCCCGTTTTACTGTTCACAAATATTTACCAATCTTTGCAAATCTGTAATGAACAGCCCTAAATTCTGCTACAACAAAATAGCCATAATTGCCACTAATCAGCTTCAAAGATCTCACCACTGCACTGCCCTTCTCCAGCTGAACTGGTTAGAGCTCCCTCACCTGCTTACTCTGACTCAGCTACTAACTGCCCATACAGTCTTACACAAACCTGACAACTGCCCAGCTCTATCTGACTTTGTCCAACCCTTACACGAACCTAAAATCTCTTAGGTCTGTTGGTAAAGGATTGCTAAACTCTCACAGCGTCTTCTTATACTTACATATCATTGCCAAACACTGGAATTCTCTACCTCAGCATATTCTGTCCATCAACGATACACATTCATTTAAACAGTCCGTAAAGAAATATTTCAAACATAAGCTTTGCTCATGTTCTCCACCAGGATAACTAATTTAACCCCTTACTGAATAACTTCCTTCTCTCTACCACCCACTGTCAATATTTCTTGGCAATTGAGCCTCCTAAGCTTCAGTTTGTGATACTTTTATCCTAGAAAAAAAAAAAAAAAAAACATATATATATATATATATATATCTTTGATATGTCTACACGAATAGTATAAGCTTATTGTACTGCCACTGTTATATGCTTTTAGACAAAATGTCAAGGAACTTGCTTGTGAACTCCTACTGTAATTGTCATATGCACAAATGTATAATTATGTAATCTTCCTTGGAGCTTTTCTCCCCGGGTCTACGCTGAAAACGGACTTCTGACCCAGTCGGACACTACACGGTTATCAAATGTAAATAAATAATTCACAATTCTCCCATAACAATAAATGAAGCTACAAGACTAAAGTTCAAAGTAGTAGCTTAAAAATGCAAACACATTATGTTTTTGGCTAAAATACATAAAAATAAAAAGTAGTAGCACCCCATGGGTCACTGTAAGTGCATGAAAATATTAAGCAGAATTGAAATAAAAGATTTTTCTTCTTCTCTTTTTGATGAAAAGCTTATTTATCACAACTCAGGGCTTTCCACTCTTCCGAGAGTTTTGATTTCCAAATAGGGACTTGCAGTGTTCTTGTATCAGTCATCCCTATTGGTAAAATCTCTTTTCTCCATTCATATGTTGGTCCAGTCTTAGAATACTTTCTACTGCTGCAAAAATATACTATTCTGTATAGTCACTAATATAAGGGGCTGCATCCAACTTAACCCTGATTCATCATTTTGCCTTTCCACTTAGATTTGTAACCTTCTCCTTGTGTTTTACATACACATCTCATATACATACATATATATATATATATATATATATATATATATATATATATTTATATAGACACAAACACACACACACGCCTTAAATCCATAGCCGTAAAATATTCCTTCAAATTACATAGTCGTGAACCACCTTTTACTAGGAGAAAAACTTCACACTCTACTCTCTCTCTTCCCCTCCCAAATAAATGTCATCTTTTATTACACCTTCTCTTTTGGTTTATTATCTTTACAATTTTCAATGTTCTGTTTAAAAATATTAGTAAATATTTTATGTTGTGAGATGGTTTAACACTTTATAACTTACACACAAAGTATTAAAAGTTTTCACTCATTATTCTACCTTAACACCTTCCTTACATATCTTACACTGGTTTATAGAATATGGTTCACCTGCCTCTCTATCCTTCAATTTAGTTTTCATAAATTAAAACAATACTTACAGTGGATATCAAAAGTGTACACACCCCCTGTTAAAATCCTAGTTTTTTGTGATATAAAAAATGAGAGAGTACACAGCCCCCGTTAAAATCCCAAGTTTTTGTGATATAAAAAAATGCAACCACAATAAATCCTTTCAAAACTTTTCCCACCTTTAATGGGACGTATAACCTGTACAATTCAATTGAAAAACAAACAAATCTGTTAGGGGAAAAAATATAAAAAATAAAAAATGTACAATAAGCTGGCTGCACAACTGTGCACACCCTTAAACTAATACTTTGTTGAAGCACCTTTTGATTTAATTACAACATTCAGTCTTCTTGGGTACACACATGCCATCAATTAAGCAGACTCTGATTAAGCCCAAATAAAGTTCAGCTGTCCTAGTAGGATTTTCCTGACATTTACTCAGTTGTCTGCCACAGCAAAAGCCATGGTCCGAAGAGATTACAAAGCATCAAAGGGATCTCAATTTTGAAAGGTATCAGTCAAGACAAGGGAACAAAAAAGTTTCTACAGCATTGGGTATACCATGGAACACAGTGAAGACAGTCATCACAAAGTGGAGAAAATATGGAAGAACAGTGATGTTGCAAAGAACTGGACGTCCCTCCAAAATTGATGAAAAGACCAGACAAAAGCTGGTCAGGGAGGCTGCCAAGAGACCTACAGTAACAATGAAGGAGCTGCAGGACTATGGGGTAGGGTTGCAAGATGGAAGCCTTTTCCTCCACAGAAAAACATCCAGGCCTGGCTAAAATTTGCAAAACAATACATCAAGTCTCCCAAAACCATGTGGGAAAATAAGTTATGGTCCGATGAGACCAAGGTTGAACTTTTTGGCCACAACTCCAAAAGGTACATTTGGCACAAAAACACTTCACATCACCAAAAGAATATCATCCCCACGGTGAAGCATGGTGGTGGCAGTATCATACTTTGGGGTTGCTTTTCTTCAGCTGGAATGGAGACTTTAGAACAATGCCAAACATCAGTCACTGTTGGCCCAAAACTTTCAGGCGTCTGATAGAAAGCTGAAGATGAAGAGGAATTTCACCTTTCAACACGACAATGACCCCAAGCATACATCCAAATCAACAAAAGAATGGCTTCACCAGAAGAAAATTAAAGTTTTGGAATGGCCCAGCCAGAGCCCAGACCTAAATCCAGTAGAAAATCTGTGGGGTGACCTGAAGAGGGCTGTGCACAAGAGATGCCCTTGCAAGCTGTCAGATTTGGAGCACTTTTGCAAGGAAGATTGGGCAAATATTTCTAAGCCAAGATGTGCCATGCTGACAGACTCCTACCCAAGAAGACTGAATGCTGCAATTAAATCAAAAGGTGCTTCAACAAAGTATTAGTTTAAGGGTGTGCACACTTATGCAACCAGTTTATTGTACTTTTTTTATTTTTTATATTTTCCCCTAAGAGATTTGTTTGTTTTTTAATTGAACTGTACAGGTTATAGGTCATATTAAAGGTAGGAAAAGTTTTGAAATTATTTATTGTGGTCTCATTTTTTACATAACAAATACTTGGCATTTTAATAGGGGTGTGTACACTTTTTACATCCACTGTAGCTCATTTCAATAAAGTGAAATACATTCATATTATAACATTGCTGCATTACTATTTACTGTAAAATAAATAACCATTTTATGTTTAATACAGTGTTTACTCTTTGAATATGTTGGTTCTGTTCTTTCATAGGAGTTAAACGATTCTAAAAGCTAAATAAACTGTATGGATAGTTACTAAGAAATTGTGCTAATAAAATATGCATGTTTTAGTTCACCACACATTTGTACTTCTTTATGTATGCCACCAGTGTGTCTTATGACTATGAAGCCAAATGTAGGTCAGTCCATTTATCCTGATGGCAAATAAAATTACAAAAACAAATCATCTGCAAAAGAGGGTGTGGTACTGATTGTGATAACAAATCCAGCTGAAGTCCTCAGAAATTACACATCTACTTCTGAAGGAATCTAAGACTACAGAAGCATAAAAATGAACAGCTTGACTAGGTCTACTTGGCATTAATAAATTTAAATGACCTGACCATAATCTACTATGAACCATCTTCACCACTACAATCACAATACTGTAAACAAAGTTTACTTTTTCATGCAAATGTATTATGCAGGGTGGCTGTACCCCTTGCACTACTTCCAGGGTAACACTATCTTTGAGAAAAGGGAGTAAATACATTTCCCTTTCCTCTGAGTGGCAGAGATATAAAGATCAGTGGTAGTGTGCAGGTGCACCCCTTTCACAGAAAATGCTTTTAGATAGTATGTGGAAGTTATTTATTGCAGTGGTCAGGTTGGACAATCTGGTCAGTAGGTCAGGTTTTGGGAAAATAACCTTTGGTAGCATTATGTAGACCCACTAAAACTAAGGAAATTCTGCATATATGGCATTCAAAAACATTGAGTGCCTACTCTGGCTCAAAGCAGGACTGATTGCAATCTGTACTTCCTACAGAGACCACCTCTGTCTTAGTAAGAAACCAAAATGCATTAGTATTCTGTGAAAGCAAACAAGACTGATCATGTAAAATGCAGCAGCTTTGAAGCCTTAAGTTTACAAACTGTTTAAGAGAGGAAAGTGAGCAAGACTTCGCTTCTTTCTTGCAACATTCCCCTTTTGCAATTTACTGTGGCTTTGCTAATGTATTAGCACTGAAGAAACAGCTACATGTCAACCCCACCGAATTAAGGTTTTTAATATTATGATGCACAGCTATGCAGAGATGCATGCTGTTTGGTACACATTACTTCTAAAAGCCACTGTGAATAAATACTTCAAGGACACTAGAAGCTCATCAAATATGCGTGTGCTGCTTGCTGGACATTCTAAGAAATATGCAAATGTTTAATAGTCTCAGAAGTAAAGAATTTTTTTTTTCTCCCAAGAAGTATAATTATCAGCAAAAACAAAAAAAAGGCTTCAAGTTCTCCACCAGACTTTTCTTGCTGCAAGGTGATTTACTAGAAAACTGTTAAGTTTGGATCCAGAAATTCAGTTTATTCCTCAAAAGCTAAGAAGCCAGAAAATGTACAACGTACATAGCTAGGAGATACATCTTTAAAGCTTTTAATCTTTAACTTTTCCTGAAGAGGAAAAAGACAAATGTAGCAGCAATGAGGAAAGAAGTTTGAAAATTACTGTGAGCCTAAGAAAAACTTGTGGTTTATTTACCATTTTTTTTTTTTTTTTTTTACAGGGACAAAGTCTTATCCTACAGAGGTTGCAGAAGCTAATGTTACTGAACTGAAAAGCATTGGCAAACCTATGAATTCAGTGCACTGCATGAAGTGTTAAGCAATGAAAGGGTATTTTATTAACAACTGCAAATCTAATCTTAAAAGCTGTGGTGAATATTGTCACTTGTGTAGTAAGGACGAAATAGAAGTCTTTATGGGTTCTGTTCAAACAGCTTTATTATGTACTGTATAAACACATCAGAATTGAGATTTAATAACTTTAACTTAGATAAAATTATAAACAAACTAGCTGTTACACTCATACATGCTCACTCTCTGGCTGCACTCTCAAAATGGCACTGAAGCTAGCACATGCTTGCAATTTGCATGCAGGTCCCATCCTTGAAACACTTCTTAAAGACAGAAGATAGCACACACTATTCTACATCCTCCCTCTTTCAGAAATAAGTCATGCAATACTGACAACATCAATTGACAGCCAATCAACACAAATAATTATTTATCATGTAATTATACAGAACTAGATACATATATAGAATTATGTCCAGGTTGCTGTGTATTTCACAGCAGGTCTGCAAATACGACCAAATCGTGTGACATAAAAATCAGAATTAGGTCTAGCAAATGGGATGGTCTCTGCTGAATGTTCTATCTTAGGAACATCATTAGGAATGGAAGTACAAGTTATGACACATTCTGTAACAAGAACATTGTCTAGATTGCTCTAAGATCTAGAGTCTGCATCACAGGAACAATGCTGCGATATCTATTCTGGTAGAGAAAGAGGTCTGCAATTTGTCCTGTACTCCACATCCACAGATTCTACGAAGTAGGACCTCGGCTCAGTACGTAAACCGGTTACTCGACCAATCCAGTTGAAACCTTTCGACGTTTGTAACCTCACCGTCTCTCCTTTCAACGGAGAAAGATATCTGCTTAATTTATCATAGCTGGACTTCTAAAGAACACGTTCTGAATAATTGGGCTCTAAATGTCATGTTGTTCTAAGCTTTAGGCCTCAACAAACTGGAACTAATAGGCAATGTTGTTCTGATTTGCCTAGATACAAGTATCTGAGCAGTCTAGCCAAGTATATTGTCATGGGGTATGTTTCTGAGACTGAGTGCATTCAAAAAGACATCGGTATTATCACGTTTTGACCTCTCAAGTAAATGCTTTGCACTCTGTGCTGCACGTTCAGGTAGTCCATTTGACTGTGGATAGTCTGGACTACTAGTAACATGTACAAAGTCCCAATCTCTTGCAAATTTCTGTAACAACTGACTAGTAAATTGAGTACCACTGTCAGAAATAACTTTGTGTGGAATACCATGGAAAAATGACATTTCAATTTGGTGATAACAGCAGTGGACATTAGATTAGGTAGCAAATCAATTCAAACCAGTTAATATTGGTAGACTCTTATTCAAAGTAATGCAGATTGTTCCACTCGAATACATCAGTGTCTACTGTTGACCAAGGTAGTTCAGAAACTTGACTTGACTCAAGTGGTTCCTTCTGCAAATGCGGTTTAGTACTATTGCATAGTGAACAAGAAGTAAGTACTCTGTCAATGTCTTTCACTAGAGATGGCCAAAATACTAGTTGTCTCACCCTTCTTTTGGCAGATTCGGAACCTGGTTGACCACGATGCAAAATCTGGATATATTCATTCTGTAAGGAAGCAGGAACAACAATTTTAGGACCTTTGAAAATAATACCATCGTTCATCAACATCCCACCTCTAAGGCAAATAAGTTTGCACTTTAGGTGGTACACTAGATTGCTTTGACGGCCATCCAACATTAATGTAGTGGTTGAGGTTTTGCAAAAACTGGAACAGTCTTTGTATGATCTCTCAGCTCATCAAGCCTTGTGGTAGAAAACCTATGCACTTCCATGATGTCAGTCAAAATTCTCTGCATGAAGCTGTTCCGTTGCATTTCTGGGCGATCTGGATAAGTTATCAGCCAGATAAAGAAGTTTGCCTTTTTTATAGAACATTCTGAAGTTGTTCTTTTGCAATTTGAGCATCATTCTTTGTAATCTTGCTGGGGTTGAATGCATAGGCTTCTTTAAAATAATAACTAGAGGTTGGTGATCAGTTTCAATCTGAATAGCTCGATCATAGATATAATCATAAAACTGTGAACATGCAAACACTATTGGCAAAAGTTCTTTCTCAATTTGGGCATACTGCATTTCAGTTTGGGTAAGAGTTCCAGATGCTGGTTTATTGACATCATAGTATCTTAATGTAGGTGGGGTGGCAATGTTTTGCTTAAGGTCTTCAAATGCTCTCTGGTGCAGTTCCAACCAAGCCCATGTAACATTTTTGAGCGTCAGCTCTCTCAAAGGTGCTGTCAACTCACTGAAGTCTGGTATAAACTTGCCTAAATAGCTGACCATGCCAAGAAAATGTTGTAGAGCCTGAACATTATCTGGTGCTTGAATGGCGGCTTGCTTGGCTGGGTCTGGTCTCAAGCCAGTGCTGGTAATAAATTGCCTATATATGTAACTTCTGGTAGTCTGAATTTGCACTTTAGAGTATTGAGCTTTAAGTTCACTTCACATGCTCTGTCTAGAACTTTCTTATAGTTTCTGTCATGTTCTGCTTCACCACTCCCTCCAACCAATAAATCATCTACTATTAGGGCACAAGGATAACCTAAAAAAATTTGCTCAACTGCACGCTGAAAGACTTCACTTGCAGAATTTATTCCAAATGGCATTATGAGGAATCTATATCTGCCAAACTGGGTACTAAAAGTAGTCAGTAATGATTTGCAATCAGGCATCACTTGCCAAAATGAGCTTTTTGCATCCAAAACAGAAGGAAATAAAAAAAAAACAGTGGCATTTGGTATTATGGCTGTGATTTCCTTGACTGTATGCATTGGACAATACGGTCTCTTTAATGCTCTGTTCACATCTCTTGGGGAAATACATATTCTGATTTCGTCTGAGCTTTTTTTGTCAGCAGCTACCATGGACGAAATCCATTCAGTTAGTTCTGTAACTGGACAAATTACACCTAGATACACCATTTTATCCAACTGAGCTTTGACTTTATCCTCACAGTTATCAGAACTTTTCTTGCTGGTCTGACTTCATAGAATACACAACAGGAGGTTTCCCCAACTAGTCATCGAAAACATCAGCATACTCAAAGAAAATAGCTTCAGAACTTTGTTCTTTGTCAACAAATTCACTGCATCAACCTTTTCACCAGTTACTGATACACCATCTACATAGAAAGTAGAATTGCAGCTCTCTGTATGATCAACTTGCTTTTTCGAGTGACCCTTCTTTATAACTGTGTGAGGATTACTTGATTTGCAAAACTTTTGAACATGGTTCCATTTTTATACTTGTGGCACTGCTGACAAAATGCTAAGCACTTCTCTCTTTTGGAGTCATGACTGGCACCACAAATGCGACAGTTAACAATAAAGCTGGATTTGGGTTTTGCTGACTCACCCTTGTACTGCACTGAGCATATCCTTTTCTTAGAACTTGATGGAAAACGACGTGGTTTCCCAGGAAAACCTCCAGGGGCTATAGCTGACATCTGCTTAGGACTGCTTCTGTCAGTCACGTGTTGCATGCTGTCTACTTTTGCTCTGGAGCCTGCTGAAATCATGCTGTTATCACCTGCAAGCATACTTGGTGCCTTTCTGATAACTTCATGGATTTGACAAATCTCAATAACTTTACTCAACGTTAAATCACTGTCACGAAGCAAAATCTTTCTCACAGCAGCACTATTAATACCACACACAAGCCTGTCCTTTATCAACTCATGTTTTAAGTCACCAAACTGACACATCTTAGCTTTACTTCTCAAGTCAGTTATATAAACTGCAAAAGTTTCCCCTGGTTTCTGATCTCTTGCGTAAAACAAATGCCTCTCTAATGTAATATTTGTCTGGGGGTCACATATTTCTCTGAACTTGTGCTTGCAACACTTGGGGATCTTCCCTTGATTCAGCCTGTACAATGATATGATGGTTTTCACCTTCTCCCTCATATACTGCTGGTGCATATGATGCGTCTCTTTCAATGGCCTCTGACCCAGCTAGGTTTAGCAAAATGAATGCCCTGGTGCATGAATCTTTGTCAGAATAAGCTGCTTGGATAAAAATATCGTACTCTTGCTCAAATATTCTCCAATTCTCTGCAATACAAGTGGTGAGGGTTTTCAAAATCCGTCTGCCATATTAACACTTAACCAGTGAGGGCTTTTGTAAGTATGCACGAACACACACACACATATATACATATGCCAGCAATTTATGCCAGTATTTGTAACTTTGCCCAATAGCCAAAACAAGCCTCTGAATAACTGAAATTTGTGAAACAAGTCTCTTGGGCACTGTGATACTCTTGAAATTACCGTATTGTAAGAAATCACCTCTTATCAGTGTTAAGAAACATTTCAAAGTAACTGCACTTTGCGAATAAACAGTACACAGCACATTGAAACTTCCCCAAAATAACGGTACTTTGCTAAATAACTCCTTACAGTGCAAGAAACACTGTAATGGCAACACTATGTGAACAGACACACCCAGCACAAGACACTTTTCGAAATGGCTGTATTTTTTACTATACTTTTATAAAACGGTTGCACTTTGGAATACATACCCAATAATAAGGACACACTGTAAGCACTTTACACACTGAGATACTTCGAATAACTCTAGTTAAGCCCTGAATACAATGCCAAATAGTAGTTATGCCAAAACACAATACTTTGCCAAAAAACATGCAGTTGCCTTGCTTTATGTGCCCTTTTTACCTTTATTATATTCGTTTTGCTTGTTTAATCTCTTCCCATGCTCATTGTACATTTCTTGTGCTCGATTTTACTCTAAACAAGCCTGTTTTGCTTTAAACATACTCATTTTACAACTACGAGGTAATTCCAAACCCCTTATGTGCTTTTATCAAACATCTTAATTTTGTTTAATAAACCATTTGTGCCTCTCGCTTTTTTAATAATGCATTTGTGCCCTTGTAATGTCCAGTTTTATCTTTTTAAAAAAAATAAATCGTTTGTGCAAGTTTTCATTACCTTTGGTTCTTTTCTGGCCCCTTTTTGGACTCGTTTCTCTTAGTTTACCTTCACGGTTAACTCTGCACCTCGTAGCTCTGAATAACAGTCTCTGGAATCCCAGCTCTAGTCAGGATGAAACAGCCGAGTCTTTGTGGGTTTTGTTCAAACAGCTTTATTATGTACAAACACATCAGGAATGAGGCTTAATGACTTTAACCAGATAAACTTATAAACAAACTAGCTATTACACTCATACATGCTCACTCTCTGGCTACACTTTCAAAATGGCCCTGAAGCTAGCACGTGCTTGCTATTTATATGGACGTGCCATCCTCTAAATGATTCTGAAAGCTACAGCACACACACTCTATGCTACAAATATAAAGCAAGTGAAAAGTACAGCTGCATAAGTCAGCTTATGCACAACAGTAGACGTCCAAATGATCACTGCTGCAGTAGCCTTAGCTATATGGGTTGTATCCTGCCAAGAATATAACAGCAGGCAAGCCTCCAAAGCTTAAGAACACCTTCCAAGTGCCCAAATTTTCAGGCAATTCGAGCTGAGCTAGACATGTCTGAGTGCCAAGCCTTTCACAGCTTTCTTGCCAACAGAGAGAGGGAGGCAGAATCCTGAAAGGACAATGCTAGGAAGAAAATATAAATAAATAACCACACACTGGCATAAACAACATTCCAAAAAAACAGGGAGGGGGATAGATTGGAGGGAGTGGTTACTGCAGCAGTGATCATGTGAACATCTACTGTTTTGGTATGTTTACTTATACAACTGTACTACTTTCTTCATACTGAGCTTTAGGCGCATCAGTAGATGACCCTAGCTTATTAAACTTGAAAGGTGGAAGGAGAAGGAGTCCATGAGTCCTTCTAAATGGTCCTTGCAAAACTTGATCTAGACCTAGAGAAGGAATCAAACTTACAGTGTTTTGTAGAATGCTTTTGGAATCCAACCCTTTCCAAAATGCTGTAGATGAAGCCAAGGCCCTGGAAGAGCTGGCCTTGATCCTGATTGGAACAGTTTGGTGTGCCATGTGTAACAAAAGACAATAGGCTTAGACAACCATTTTGAAATAGTTTGTTCTAAGACAGACTGCCCCTTCTTACTTTCACAAGAAATAAATGATCCGAAGAGTTGAAAGATTCAGTTCTGTCAGGGTAGTACCACAGTTGTCTTTGGACACCCTAGATATACAGTATCATTTCTCTCTCATTTTTGGGTTCAGGAAAGAAAATGGGGAGATGGATAGTTTGGCTTAGAGAAAAGTCGGACACCACTTCAGGCATAAAAGAAGAATTAGCTCTCAAAGAAGTCCCTGTGGAAAATGAGGTACGGCTGACTCACCATAAAAGCTTGCAACTCAGATACGCTTCTTTTAGAGGTTGGAGCAATCAGTAGAACTGTTTTCCATGTTAGGAACTTTAGTCAGGTTAGCCAGTTCAAATGGAGCAAGTGTTAGCTTCTCTAGCACAAAATTAAGATCACAAGGACGGACCACCGGCTTTCTTGTGGGCCTCTCATGCAAAAACCCCTTCAAAATTATTTTGACAACTACCCAAACATAGATTGGGAGCATTACTCTAGCTCCAACACCCTTGCCCAAAGGTTCCTAGAATTCATAAACTCAAATGCTATGGAACAACTTGTTACCACTCCCACAAGAGGGGAAAACATACTGGACCTGATCATCACCAACATGGGGACTCTATGCTCCAGACCAGAAGTGTATCCCTCACTGGTAAGATCAGACCATAAACTGATCTCACTGGATATTCACATCCCGACCCCACCCCCTGCCCAGAAAACCACAGTGAAAAACTTCTCTAAAGCAAATTTCACACTCCTCAAAACCGAGGTGGAATCCTTCAAAGCCCCCGGGCCTGTGAAAAATACGGCCCAGACCGCAGAATCCTTTATAAATGCATTCTATGAACACCTTCAGGAATGCATGGATCATGCAATCCCAAATAAAACCAAGACCCAATCCTCCAAAGGCAGACGACCTGTCTGGTGGACCCCAGCCATAACCAAACTATACAATAGAAGGAGGAAGCTACTACATGATAGAGCAAAATCCCAAAAAGGGAAGGCATCTCTGATCAGTATTAGCAAAAAACTAAGGGCACTCATAAAATCGTCAAAGGCCAGCTTCGAGAGAAAAATTGCACAGGACACTAAAGATAATCACAAGGCTTTCTTTAGTTATGTTAGGAACCTGGGTGGGAATTCCCAGATATGCTCAGAATTAGTCCAAAATGACAAAAATACACTGATCCCACAGACATTGCCAACATCCTAGCTGACAGGTTCAGCGCAAACTTCTCCCCCCCTCCCCACCAAAAGGGCAAATATCTATCCCAGCAGAGTGCTGCCCCCCCCCCGACATCTCAGATGCTCAGGTGGGAGCCGCCCTCTCCAAAGCAAAAAACACAGCATCAATGGGACCAGATGGTGTCCCAGGCTGCGTCCTACATGAACTCCAAGAAGAGCTAAACCCAAACATAAAACTACTGTTCAATCTCAGCCTTACTACAGGATATGTACCTAAAGAGTGGCGTACAGCAACAGTGGTCCCTCTCCACAAAGGAGGTGCCTCAACGAACCCTGGAAACTATCGCCCCATAAGCCTGACTAGCCTGGTCTGCAAAGCTATGGAAAGGATCATCATGGACCTCATAAATAAAGATATTGGGGACCTACAGACACTGGATCCTACCCAGTTTGGCTTTGTTAAGGGCAGATCCTGCCTCTTAAACCTGGTTGACTTCTTTGAAACAGTCACCAAGGCCATTGACGAAGGGAAGGTGGTCCACACAGCCTATCTGGACCTCGCAAAAGCCTTCGATACAATACCCCACTCAGGCATTATAGATAAGCTCACCAGCTTAAATATAAACCCCTATGTCACTAGATGGGTTGCAAACTGGCTCAAGGACAGAACCCACATGGTTAGAATTGCTGGAGCCATGTCAGACTCCAAACCAGTTACAAGTGGCGTCCCACAAGGCTCAGTCCTGGGACCTCTCTTGTTTGGTATATATTTCTCAGAGGGACAGGCCAACACGGAAGGACTGTGGCTGACCAAGTTCGCAGATGACTGCAAACTGGGCGCCATAATTGACTCTCCAGCCGACACAAGCATCCTCCAAAAGGGCCTCATAGAAACAGACAACTGGTGCCAGAGCCATGGCCTCAAGCTAAACGCCAAAAAGTGTATAGTCATCCCCTTTGGCAAAAACAAAGTGCCCACAAATTACCACATAGGTGGTAATCCATTAAGTACAGAAAAAGTCATTAGTGACCTGGGGACCCAAGTTGATAGCAATCTCTCATTTGACAACCACGTGGCCAAAGTGGTTAGAAAAACATTTTATATAGCCCACCTAATCAAAGGGATTCACATCTAGATTAGGGGAGGTCATCGTGCCTCTTTACTCATCCCTCATCAGGCCCATAATAGAGTACAATGCCCCTTTTGGGATGTACCTTACCAAACACCTGCAACAACTGGAAAGACCCCAAAGGTACCTCACCAAGAGGATCAAAGGGCTCAAACAGATGCCATATGCTGCCCAGTTAAAGAAACTCCAGCTCTACTCAGTGGCATACCGCCTGCTCAGAGGTGACCTTTCCCTGACGTATAAGGCCATGTCCAACCCGGAATTAAGGGACATGCTGCACCTCAAAAAATCCAAATCCCATCGAGCTACACGCTCGAGAGACTTGAACCTCAGCACTGAAATAAATAGGACATGCTGGAGGGACAGATTCATAACCCAGAGGCTCCCTTCACTATGGAATAAAAAGTACAGTTTTGTACCTACCATAAATGTAGATGTTCGAAGATCCACATTGCTGCAGTCCTTACACTTGGGTAGTCCGCTGTCCTCGGTCGGCCCGAATATCAAAGTATAAGGCTGACGTCGGTCAAGGCGCATTTGACTGACATCAAGACGTCAGGGTACAAATGCGCATGACCGACGTCATATCCTCAGTCTTTTCTTGCCCCAGATGTCAGAAGACCCTAAAAAGAAAGGTCAAAACCAAAAGACAGCAAACAACCAACCAACCACCCTTGCACTAAAAATATGTACAATATATACAATATACACCATATTGACAACCCAACCCACACAACCGCCTCTAACTACAGAGGGAAGGAGGGAGGTAAATTGGACTGCAGCAATGTGGATCTTGAACATCTACATTTATGGTAGGTACAAAACTGTACTATGTTCTTCATCTCACATTGCTGCAGTCCTTACACTTGGGTAGAATCCCAAAGCAGAGGTAAGGGAGGATGGCAAAACTATAAGGAAGCAGGAGCTGCCAAAATGCCCTGCAAAATAGCAGTGGCAAAACCAGCCCTAGATTTAGAATAAAGTGGAAGGTGATAATGCCTAGAGAAAGTATGCACTGAACTCCAAGTAGCTGCCTCCAAAATATCTTTAGTTGCCACCCCCCTTAAAAAAGCTGTCAAAGTGGCAGTAGCCCTAGTGGAATGAGGCCTAATCCCAGCTGGAATCTCCTTGCCAAGATGGGAATAACAGAAAGCAATGCAAAACCCAATCCACTTAGAAATAGTTTGTTTTGACACAGGCTTGCCCTGAGAACTCAAAGCAAAAGAAACAAATAACTGCTGAGACTGCCTGAACCCTTTAGTTCTGTCCAAATAATATTGCAACTGCCTGTGTACATCTAAAGTGTGCAAAATCTTTTCCCCTTTATTTTGGGGATTTGCATAAAAAGTAGGCAAATGAATAGTTTGGTTTAAAGCCACACTAGAAACCACTTTAGGCATAAAGGAAGGATTAGTACGTAAAGATACCCTATCCTTATGGAAAATTAAGAAAGGCTCAACCGCCATAAGGGCCTGCAATTCAGAAACCCTTCTTGCAGAGGTAATGGCCAACAAAAAAGCAGTCTTCCATGATAAATATTTCAACTCGGTAGTAGCTGCAGGCTCAAAAGGTTGTAGAGTGAGATTCTCCAACACAAAATTGAGATCCCAAGCAGGAGTAGGAGCTCTACGTGGGGGTCTTATATTCTTTGCCCCTCTAAGAAATTGCTTGAACAAAGGATGAGAAAACAATGGTGGGTCACAATCATAATGAGCCGAAATTGCTGCAGCATGAACCTTAATAGAAGAGAAGGACAAACCTTTGTCCAGTAACTCAGTAAGATATTGAAGAGCCACACTTAAATTAGGCTCAGAAACATCAAAATCCTTTGCTGCACTCCAAAATAAAAATCTCTTCCATTTATCTGCGTACACTTTCCTTGTACTAGGCCTTCTAGCTTCCAAAATAACATTCAAAACTTGCTGTGGAAGTTGAGACCCACTATGGTTCAAAACAGAATATGCCAGGCTGTTAGGTGAAGAGAGTGAAGCTTGACATTGAGCAAATGACTGTCCTCCTGAGACAACAGGTGTGGAATCGAAGGCAAAGGCCATGGAGGCTCTCGTACCAGGCATCTCAGTAATGGGTACCAATGCTGTCGAGGCCAATCTGGAGCTATCAAAATCATCCTTGGCTTGTCCTGTCTGGCCTTTAGTAGTACCTTTGGGAGGAGAGGCAGAGGTGGAAAGGCATACACATGAAGATTGCTCCAATTGAAAGAAAGAGCATCCACTTTCCAAGCTGTGGGATGAAACCTTTTCGTGCAAAACTTTGGCAGCTGGTGGTTTAGTGGAGAAGCGAACAGATCTATGTCTGGAGTTCCCCATGACACTGTCAATTTCTGAAATACATGAGGATCCAATTTCCACTCGTGGGGATCCATAATTCGCCTGCTCAACACATCTGCTAAGGAGTTCTGTGCTCCCGGCAGAAACCTTGCCTGAAGATTTAGCTGTAAACTGAGAGCAGTCTCCCACAAAATCATTGCTTGCCTGCATAGAGGATAAGAATGTGTTCGCCCTTGCTTGTTGATGTACCACATGACCGTTGTGTTGTCTGTTAGAATCAACACCTGCCCTGGAAGAAGTAAATCCTTGAAAGCTATTAATGCAAACTGGACTGCTAACATCTCCTTCAAGTTGATATGTAGATGTTGTAGTCTGGCAGGCCACTTGTCTTGTATCCACTTTCCATTCAGATGAGCTCCCAAGCTTTGTCTGAGGCATCTGTCGTTAGAATCTGACTCGCCTCTGGCCGGGTCACAGAGAGTCCCTTGTTTAGGTGACATTCCTGAGCCCACCACAACAATTCCTTTTGAATGCAAGGTATTATTTGAATGACAGTGTCCAGATCCTGGCAGTGCTGTGTCCATACATTTTTGAGATACCATTGTAGCTTCCTCATATGCAGTTTGGCATTGGGAAGCACCAGAATACAAGATGCCATGAACCCCAAGGCTTGAAGGACTGTCCTTGCAGTCAGCCTGGACTGATGAGACAATTTATGAAAGTAAAGGGAAAGATTCTTTTGTTTGTCCGGGGTCAAAAAAGCCATCTGGGATGCTGTATTCAGTCTTACACCCAGAAAGCACATGTCCTGAGAGGGTACTAGACTGGACTTTATTTCGTTCACAGAATACCCCAGGCATCTTAGCACTGCTATCACATATTCCAAATGATGAAGAAGCTCGTCCCTTCCTTGAGCCAGAATCAGGCAATCGTCCAAATAAGGATAGATCTGTATTCCTTTTAGCCTGAGGAAAGCTATCACTGGAGCCAGAACTTTCGTGAACACTCTGGGCGCAGTAGATAAGCCAAAGGGCAATGCAGAGAACTGATAATGAGAAGTCCCAGCCCGAAAACGCAGATACTTCCTGCAACTCAGTCTGATAGGAACATGAAGGTAAGCCTCCTTGAGATCCAAAGTTACCATCCAATGATCTTTGCCCAGCAGAGGTAAAAGCTGTTGTAACGTCAACATTTTGAACTTGGGAATGTCCAGATAAGTGTTGAGGATAGATAAATCCAAAATTGGTCTCCACGTGTTCCCTTTCTTTGGTACTAGGAACAGGCGAGAATAAAATCCTAGGCCCACTTCTGGCATAGGGACTGGCTGTATGGCCCCTATTTGAAGTAACAGAGAAATTTGTTTGTGAGCCTCTATTCTTTGCTGAGGAGGAACGTCTGGCATGCCTTTGAAAGGAGGCAAGGTATGGAAATAAAACCTGTAACCGTGGTGTATGATATCCAATACCCATCTGTCTTGGGTAATTAAACTCCAATTTTCCTTGAAAAGTGCCAACCTTCCTCCCAAAGGTGCTGCCAGACGAGAAGGCTCTGGCAGCTGAAAAGGAAGGTCATTGGGTCTGTTTACGAAAGGACTGACCCCTGCCCTCACCCGAAGACTGTGCAGGTGAACTCCCTGTTCTAGGCCTGAAAGAGCCCTGAGCTCTGCCCCTACCACGTCTAGATCTACCCCTAGACTGGGAATCATAAGAAGGATACGTCCACCCCTTGGTAGGCCAATTTCTACTAAACTTCGGAGGCTGAACCTGCAAAAAATCTTTAACAGTCTGCATAGACTTAGCCTTGTCTTCCATTTTCTTTAAGACTGCCTCAACAGGAGAACCAAACAACACATCAGATTGTAAAGGAGCATCTAAAATCCTTGTCTTAACATGGTCAGATAAATTCTGATCCCTCAGCCAGGCGTGCCTGCGAAGAACTGACCCAGTGGCAGCCACCCTAGACGAGGCCTGTACAGCATCAAAACCACATTGCAAAGAATGCTTACCCACCGGTTCAGAAACATGTACTAAATCTTGTAACTCTTTACACTCAATACCTTCCGCCAGAGCATCTACCTTAGACTTCAATTGTGAAAGGAGATAGTTTTGGTATTTCAACATGTGAAACTGGCAATTCAAAGCCCTCATAGCTAGGGTGGAAGAAGTATAAACTTTCTTTCCCCATCTATCCAAAGCCCTGGCCTCTTTATCTGGAGGAACCGGATTTTTGACAACAGAAGCCTTAACACCCTTAGGCCCCTGACTAACAGTTTCTGGGTCTGCCCTAGGACTCTTAAAAGATACTTATGAGCTTCAGGCACCCTGTAATACCTATCCGGTTTAACAGGAGCAGGAGGCAAAGAATCAGGATTAAGAGAAGCCTCTGCAAACACATCTTCCACAACATCCAGAACAGGAGGTATAGCCAAAGGCCTATGCTGGGGTAAAACAAAAATCCCTAAGCCTTTTCCTGGATTCAGAGATGTCCTGAACTTCCCACTTTAATTGCTACCTCATGGAATGAAGAGTCTCTGTAAAAGAAAAATCCTCAGGAGGAGAAGCAGAAGGAGAAGAATCAACCACATTAGAATCAGAATAAGGAGAATACTCCTGCAAGTCTTCAGCCAAGACTCTGAAACATCCGAAGCCTGCTCAAAACTCCCTAGCTCAGGTTCCACCCTAGGTCTCTTATCAGGAGGGGGCAAAGAACCTCTAATCAAAGTAATCAAATCTTCTGCCATTTTAAGCATATGCTTCTTGGGCACAGATCCTGAAGAACTAGGGGTGACACCAACTGAAGCTAAACCTGGCCTGCCTCTGGGAGAAGCCTTGGAAACAGAAGGAGAGGGCCTAACCACCCTAGGAAGGGAGGGGAGTACAGTAACCTGAGAAGCCCCTTCAGCCTGACCTGCCTCCTGAGAGGCCACATCCTGCAATAACAAAGTCTCTCCCTGGGACTCCAGAGAAACCTCCGGCGGAACCACCGGCTCCACCGACACCTCTAAAGAACCGGCGTCCGGTACGGACGGCTCTTCTAGCCTAGGCTTAGCTGCTTTGTCCTTGCGCTTCTTCGAAGAAGCGGGCGTCGGAGCATCCGACGGCATTTTATAATTGCACCGCTCAAGACTAACCTGGCACAATCTAACCTTCTCTTTATAGTGCGCTTATTGAATCTAGCACAAGAGCGACACCCAACAACGTCGTGCTCAGGCCCTAAACAAGGAATACACAAAGTATGATAGTCTCTATGCGGTATCTGTTTCCCACAAGAAATACAGTTATTCACTTTTTCTGACATCCGGTAAACCACTGAGGCAAGAAAAAACTAAAATATTCCCAACGGGTACTTAGCCAACTTTGACTCGGTCTGAAACTCCGAATTCGAAAAATTTCAGAACGCCGAACGGCACTTGCAACGCTGCTTCTGCATCGGACCATGCGGCAAAAAAGACTGAGGATATGACGTCGGTCATGCGCATTTGTACCCTGACGTCCTGATGTCAGTCAAATGCGCCTTGACCGACGTCAGCCTTATACTTTGATATTCGGGCCGACCGAGGACAGCGGACTACCCAAGTGTAAGGACTGCAGCAATGTGAGATGAAGAACATTCCCAGTCCAGGTTAGGCAGAGTCCCTCATTGACTCTCTTCAAGAGGAATCTTGATGAGTGGATGGGAGATCATAGGTTTACCCCGGGTATCACTTCTGTGTCACTGTTAGACAGAGGCACAGTATACTAACCTCGAAAAAGGGCATAGCAAATTTAATTTAAAATGGGTGGCAAAAGCCAAACATACTCTGGCTAGGCTTACAAATGCCCTAGGGCAGATAGCCTAGTATGAACCTAGGAGACTGCGTTGAAAGGGGAGGATCCATGGGCAGGCATGCTGAAATGACCGATAAATGAACCTTGGCAGAGGAGTAAGAAAGACCATAAAAGTAGTAACTCACACAGATATTGAAAAAACAGAGAACAACTGTTTCTAAATGGGTGCTGGATATGTTTGTTGACACCAACTAGAAAATATTTTCCATTTGCTAATATACAACAAACTAGTAGCAGTTTTTCTTGCCTACATTAGTACCCGCTGCACATCCTCAGGAAAGACGTACCTAAAGGAATTAAGGCCCTATCACCCAGGCAGTCAACTGAAGTGTTTGAGGTGTATGAAACACCCTTATTCTTGTGTCAGCAGATCCAGTTTGTAAGGAAGCTTGTGGTAATTGCCCTTGGCCATTTCCAAAAGAAGGGAGAACCACAGTTACCCGAGCCAGAAGTGAGTCACTGCAATGAACCTGGGAGATTCCTTTTAAATCTTCAGAAGTACCCTGGATAGGAGTGGAAAGGGTGGAAAAGCATACAGGAACATTCCTGTCCAAGGAAAAGAAAAGCCATTGGTCTTCCAGGCCTTCTTGTGTGAGGACCTGGAGCAGAATATTGCCAGTTGATTTGCCTTCTCTCTGAGCAAAGACAGATGATCAAATCTTGGAAGACTCCCGATCTACTTTCTATTCATGATCTATTCATGAGAGTGTCATTATCCTGCTCAACTTGTCTGCCACACAGTATTGCTCTAACGAAATGAAGAATGTCTGCAGAGTGAGAATGTACTCCAAAGCTATATCCCAATCTAACATGGCTAGCCCGCTTCCCCTTTGCTTGTTGATGTACAACGTGACTGTGGTATTGTCTTTAACAACCTGAAGAGGTCCTGGGGACCAAAGATGACTTAGAGAGTCAAGTGCCTGAACAAGCATGTCTTTTATATTTATGTACTTGCATCTGTCCTTGATGTCCCCACACCTTGTTTTTTTATCCCTCTGAAACTGCTCCCCATATTAAGTCCAAGGCATATATGATGACTGACTACTTTGAAACAAGGAAGAAGAAAAGCAGACCTGGATTTAGGGACATAAGTTGTCTCCACTAAGTAATTTCTCTTCTGACAAGACTAAACACTAGAATTTGAAAAAAATAAAGGGTGTTGGTGCTGGGAACAGAGAGACTTCAGATACCACTGCATCTTTCTCATGTGGAGTCTTGCCAGGGGTATCGTGAGAAAAATAGAAGCCATGAAACCCAAAATCCATAGGTATTCCTTCACAGTGGCCAAAGTCTGTGTGGTAAACCCTACAAACAGATCTCGATATAAATCTATTTTTCCTGTGAGAGACAAGCTCTTTTAACTGTTGACATTCTAGCTGACATCCCGGAAACACAATCCTGTGAGAAGTCAAGAAAGATTTTTAAATGTTCTCTTGGAATCCCAGCTTGTGTAAGTCAGAGATCTCTCACCCCCCCCCCCCCTCAAAAAAAAAAAAAAACTCTGCAAAAACAAGCAAGCCATCTAAATACGGAAAAATGTGGACACCCTGTAACCTGCAATGAGGATGACTGGAGATGGACACTTTGTGAAAACTCTTGATGCAGTGGATAGTCCAGAGATGTGATCCAAACACTTAGAACCTTAAGAAACACCTGAAATCTGGATGAATAGAGATGTGATAAGCATCTTGTAAATCTAGTGTCACCAGGAAACTTGAACAAGGAAGAAAAGGCAACAGGTTGTGAAGTCGCATCATTTTGAATCTCTGCACTATCACAAACGGTTTAGGAAAGAAAGATCAAAAACTGGTCTCCAAGTATTTTCTTTCTTTGGCACTAAAAACATCCTTGAATAAAACCTTTTACCTACCTGGGAAGGAGAGATTGGTTCTATCACTCTGTGGGACAACATGTGATAAAGAAAAAGTGGAAATAAGAGTGTCTGGTCTGGAGGATAAGGAATTAACAACCAGGAAGTTTTGCTAGTAATCAAGGTTACAGATGGGAAACAATCATCAAAATACATATGTTTGAAACTGTTGCCTAAGAGAAAAGAGGAGACAGAGACTTTCTGGAAGTCAAAAGAGGGTGTCAGGATGGGAGAAAGGAACAGATTCTCTTAAGCAGTCATGTGACTTACTGGACTACATTTTGGGAGTTTCCAGAATTCTTCTTGGAAACTCCTTGCCATTTCTTCTTAGATTTAGTGTTTCGCTTTATCAGGTTTGAGAAGTGTATATGAAAACTTAAAAAGACTGAAGAACTCACCAGACTGCCACTAATAATGTCATGTCTCCCACTTAAAAACCAGGGTCAGTAATTTAGGAGCCTCAATCCTCACTACTGACTCCAGTGTTGGAGCGTCATGGAAAATACTAGAGCACAGAGCACACAAGTAAAATTCCACAAATTTCCCTTAAGAGCACAACAGGAACATGCTCTATTTCCTGGAACTGGACTATATACCTCTGTCCACAGCAAATGTAATCCCTTATCAAACACTGCAAAGCAATGCGTTCCAGTTTAAGACCTCTGACTTAAACTCAAAATAAATTTAAATCTCACACACTCAAACACTTATGGGAAGCCTGACACAGATTTCCAGCTGTTCCCCCTCCCCAATACAAATGGTAACACACTGTCAACAAAGTTAGACAGGTCTACATGCCCTTCAAAGGGTGATCAGTTATTAAAAATTAAATATCAAAATAAATGATAGCTACGACCAGAAGCAGCCAGGCATTCAAGGTGACCTGGGGAGTATCAAACAGGTATAAGCACTCTCTAAACACTAAAGAATACACTGATTGTCCATCCAAAATGTAAAGTAATGAAAAACATTTAATAAGTAAAACGATTACAAGAATGTAAATCAATAACTTTTAATAAACACCAGAATTCAATCAAAAATGTAAAATTAAACTGTAGAAGTCAATCATCTTAGAAAAAACTCTATCTAAACAACTAAGCTTTCCTATTCTAACTAGAAAATACTGTCCCTGATCTAATACAAAACGTAACAGCACGGCAAAGGCAGGCTTACAGTTTTTTTGGCGAGTCCTTTTTCCTGGTATCTTCAGTACAGCACTGTAGCTGACTAACTCTTCACTAACTGCTGCTTTTAACTAACTGCTCACAACTGACTTTCTCAGTCTCTTTTACATAGTCCAGGTCAATAGTCTCAACTGCTTATTTAAAAAATAACAGTCAGCTGTTTGAAAAAGTTTTTTTTTTCTGTCAGTCAGCTGCTCAACTAATCACATAGCAACCATGAATGACATCCCTTACTGATCAGCTAATTCTCCACAGACAGTTAGTGCTTCAGAATCTCCCTCACAAACACTTGCAATTAGAAACGCATCAAAATGCTAAGATTCTTCAAACATTTTGTATAAACAAGGAAATGCTCAACATTTTAAAAACTTATTTACATTTTCACAACTGGACATGTTGGCATACAATACAAATTAATCTGAGAATATACACAAATCTCCTGGCAGTCATGCTAACACAGACAACAGTGTTTTCACTTTCTTCATGCATCCTATCCACCCTTTTAGGAGCAGCTGGAAGACGGCAAGCAAAATTACAGGCAGTTAATACTTACACCCTTCAAGGGAGACAAAACTGTAGAAAAGGTGCAGGTTCTGAAAATTCCTTTTATAACAGCACACAGTATTTTCTAAGGGATTGGGAAACCTCAGTGTTCTCCCACTGAAAACACTGGCACATTCTAGTAAAAGGTTCAGAGAAAGTGAACCCCCCACAGGGGTAATCAGAAACTGGGATTTCCTCTTAATCTGAATCAGAAATCTGAGGAGAAAACACTATCCATATTCCTTCACCCTCCTGCTAATTATCAGAATCCTGAATCTCTTCATGAAAGTAAGTATCCCTCTTTCTTTTACCAGCAACTACCTTAACAAGGCAAGATCAAACAGCCTGCATTAAACCCTGAGCCAGACCCAGTAAACTACTCCTGTCTAAAGAAATTTGAGGAGAATGAGAAACCTCCTTAGTTTTCTGCTTCTTTTTGACAGGTAAAATGGGACCAACAGTGTTAACAGTGATGGCAGCAGCTTCCCTAGCGATAGATGCAACATTCTTACAAAAAAGGAAAATCTTCCCTATTTCCTCTCCCAGGATTAACAACAGTGGCTCTCCCTTGCCCACTGAGGGGACTCCAGCTGTAGTGGAAATGGCCACCCCCAGTCCATAGTGACAGTAGGTATTATACCAGAGGGATTCGGCGTAAAGATGAGTGGTCTGAGGTACAAAAAAAAGGACACAGCAGAAACAGCCATCTGCGGCTGAAGCAAATTGCTAGCTTGCTGCGGCAGCAAATGCTGTTTTATCAACTCTTTCTTTTTGTGCTTGGAAGAAGGACTGACAGTGGGATCAAAAGTTTGTTCCATGGACAAGCTGAAAACAGTGCCTCTTTCCCAAGGAAAAAAGGCAGCAAATGCCGATAAATATAAAATGTCTTTAAAATTCCATTCTCTCCCAGACAAACACAGTCAAAAGCAATTAAAAATAGTATACCAGCCCATAAAGTAAAATAAACACAATTTCTCCACAGAAAAATGTTTTTGGTTACTTTAAACAACTTTTAAATTGACAGGGAAAAAAAGTGTGTGTTGCTGTTTAAAAGTACAATACAATCTCAAGGCAGTCCATTAAAACACAAATTCCTAGCTTTAAAATAACTTTCCTGAAGGAGAAAGTATAAATAATAAGCAAAATTACTAAATGGAAGTTCTTCTCCCAAAGTGAACTTATCTGCCCAGCAAAGGAACAGAACAAGCAGAATGCTGATCCTCAAAAGCCTCACTCAGGGAGTATAATCTTCGGCGGCAGCAAAGGTCAAAGGCATGGCACCCTAACCTGTTTTTTTTAGTCAACTCACTTTAAGCTGCTTTACTGTTTGGGCATGCAGAAGACAACCTGAAGCTTTGGAAGCTGGCCGGCTGTTATATGCTTGGCAGGATATAACCCATGTAGAGATGGCTACTGCAGCAGTGATCAATATGATTGACATTTATTAGTACACAGTTAAAAAAGCTTAATGTGTAAGGATAAATTATTAATCAACTAAAAAGGCAAAAATATGGATAATTTGAGAATGCGTTTTATGAATAATGGAGACAAAAAGAGCCTGCACTTAAAATTCAGTCCTCAGCTACTAACCATTTTTCATTAATTTTGTAGAATTTTGCATATAAAGAAAGTTCAGTTATGCAATTAAATTAAATTTACTAGAATAGTAGATGTTCAAATGATCACTGCTGTAGTTACCTTAGCTCTATGGGTTACTGCCTGCTAAGGATACAACAGCCAAACAGCTTCCAAAGGTCCCGGACATCTTCCATGTGTGGCAGCAGCCTTAGTTATATGAGTAGAATACCACAATTTAGACTGACTGGGAGAAGAAAGGATGAGAGTCCAGGAGCCTCTAGAAAATGGTCCTAGCAAAGCCTGTCCTAAACCTGGAGAAAAATTCCAGTTTATAATATTTATAACACTATGCATAAAGGGCTAGGTTGCTGCATCTAGAATACTTAAAAAAATCCAACTTTTGCAAAAAGCCACAGATGAAGCCAAGGCCTTTGTACACTGCCACTTGACCCTGCATAGAAAAACTTTGTTATGGTAGACAAGGTCCCGATCTACATAAGGCAGAGCCCCTCACTATCACTCTTCAAGAGGAACCTTGATGAGTGGATGGGTAACAGAAAGTTCACACTGGGGATCACACCAACAGCACTACTAGATAGGGGTCAAGGGTACTAGCTGCTAGTACAAGGGTCTAGGGAACTACTAAAGGGGCGGTGAATACCACACAACGTGGCTGGGCTAATATATGCCTTCGGGCAGATAGCTCAGTACCAACCTATGAACCTATATAACAAAAGGTAATAGCATGAGACAACCATGTGGAAATAATCTGCTTTGACAGAGGTTTTCTCTTTGTCTTACTTTAACAATAAATGAAAAAATGATGAGAATTCCTGAAATAATTTCTTCCTTCAAGACAGTACATATGTTTTCTGTGAACATCCAAGATATGGGGTATCCTTTCTCTCCATATTTTGATTCTTGACAGAAGACATGGAGATGGATAGTTTGGCACAACTTAAACTCAAATATCACTGTAGGCATAAATGAATGATTAGGTCTTAAGCAAACCCTATCTTTGTAGAAAAAGGTTAACCCATCATAAGACCTTGCAACTCGGATATCAAATTCTCCGGCACCTACAAGAACAGCAAGACTGTGTCATCGCAAGAACCTCAAGTAACCTGAATGGGCTAGTTCAAATGAAGCAAGTAGTAGTATTTCTAACTCAAAATTAAGAACCTGAGATGCAGCCACCTGATTTCTGGGAAGCTTCATATGAAACAATCCTTTCAAAAACATTTTCATATCAGATTGCATTTAAAGACGCATTTTCACATCAGACTGCATTGAAAGAGAGGGAGCCATGGGCAGACATGCTGAAATAGCTGACAATGAACCTTGACTGAGGACTAACATAGCCCATAGTAGAGAATGGGTGCTGCTTCCTTTCCTGGCACCAACTAGAAAACCTTTTCCATTTACTAATATGTACACTTTTCTAGTACCATGACTTATTGCCTCCTTTAATATCTGCTGCACATCCTCATAAAAAAAGACTGCCTGAAAGGTAGTAAGAATCTATCATCCAAGCACTCAGTTATCTTTGTTATGGAATGTATGAAACAGCCCAATTCTTGTGAGAGAAGATCTAATCTGCGACGTGCTTGTGGTAAATGCTCCTGGCCATTTATAAATGAAGGAAGAGCCACTGTTGCTTGGGCCAGATGGGAGTCATCACACAACTTTGGACAGCGACCTTGGATATCATGGGAAAGGGTAAAAAGGCAAACAGAACATATCCTGTCCAGTAGCAAGAAAAAGCACACAAGTCTTCCAGGACTTCAAGGATGGGGACATAGAGAATAATTTTACCAACTGATAGAAGACGGTGTAGGCAAACAGATCTATTTGAGGTGCTACCATAGTTCAATCAAATCTTGGAAGACCAGTGATAACATTTCCATTAGTTGAGGGTATATCCTGGTTCTGCTCAGCTTGTCTGCCACACAATTTTGCTTGGACTAAATGTAATATGCACTTCCAAGCTCTGTACATCCAATGTATGACCTATGTGCAAAGGTGGGAGGTACACAAGGAATGTACAGGCTCAAATGATCTCAGAACTTATTTGCCTTATTATGTGGAAAGAACAAAAGGTAATAGCACAAGTCAACCATTTGTTGATAGTTTGCTTTGACTCAGATTATCCTTTCTTCTTATCTTCATAGGAAGATGAGTGACTAGTCGAGTTTCTGAACGCGTTCTTTCTGTCAAGAAAACACCCACGTTGTCTGTGGACATCCAGAGTACGAAGTATTCTTTCTCACTCATTTTTAGGTTCTGCAAAGACGACAAAAAGATGGATAGCTTAGCACAAAGTAAATTCAGATACCACTTTATGGATATAGTATTAGTTCTTAAGGACATCCTATCTTTATGAAAAATGAGATAATGCTGACCCACCATAAGAGCTTGCAGCTCAGACACTCTTCTTGCAGAACTGTTTTCCATGTTAAAAACCTTAAATCAGCATGATGAACTGGTTCAAAGGCAGCAAGCATTATTTTTATTAAAGTTCCCAAGGAGAAGCCGCATGTTCTCTAGTAGGCTTGGTATGAAACACCCTTTTCAATGCATCCTCATGTCAAAGTGCTTTTGACAGGGGAGGGATCCATGGGCAGACATGTTGAAATGGCCAACAAATGAACCTTGATAGAGAAATAATAAAGGCTGGTGGATAATTTCTCACACAAAAACTGGAATACTAGAGAAATACTAGTCTTAAAAGGGTCCTAGTTCTAGTCTTGAAAGGAACTAGAACATTTTCATTTTGCTAATATATAGGATTTCCTAGTAGCAGGTTTTCTTGTCTCCTTTAATAGGTGAAGTTGTTTGTAGTCAGGATGTATCAAACACCCCCTTGTCCTGTGTGAATAGATATGATCTGTGAGAAAGTATATGGTAATTGCACCTAGCCATTTCCAAAAGAAGGGAGAACCACTGTTGCCAGAAGGGAGTCACAGCAATGTTCTTTGGAGAGTCCTGAATCCTGAGTCCTGAATCTTCAGAATGACCCTGGATATTTGTGGAAAGTCGATGCCAAGAATAAGAAATGCATATGTTTTCCAAGCCTTCTTCGATGGAGTAAAATTCTGCTTACTGATTGTTGTAAATGAGGGTAAACAGATCTTTCACAGATGTTCCCCACAACTGGCTTAATTCCTGGTAGACATCTAGACTTTGCTTACATGTTATTGCTTCTGTCCTGGTCCTGCTCAACTTGTTTGCCCAAACCTTTGTCTGATAGGATACAAGATACTTATAGAGTGATACTGTGCTGGAAAGCTATATTCCAGACTACCCTGGCTAGTCTGCACAGACGGTAAGATCTGGTTACCCCGTCCATGTACCGCATTACTGTGGTGTTATCTGTAACCAACTTTAATGGTTCTGGGATCCATGGATAACAGAGAGTTGAGAGTATTTGTAACAAAAAACATCTCTTTAATGTGTATGTGTTTTGGGTTTTTTTCTTTGTTCCAAAGACCCAGCACTTTTACTACCATAGACACTGCTCCCTAAGCAAAGTCTGGAGCATCTGGAGTTAACAGACTGCAAGGAAAGATGACAGACTTAGATTCAGATACAAAAGCTCTCTCTAGCATAAAAAGTTCCTTTTTCACAAATCACAAAACAGGAATATGGAATACAGAAACCACTCTTGATTATAGGAACCATTGACTTTTCTTCTCAAATGGAGTCTGATTACAGTAACCATGAAAATCACGGACGCCATGAATCCTATTATCCTGAGAAATTCCCTTCCTGAGGTCTTGGTTTTAGTGGAAAAACCCAGGAATAGACCTAGATATAGAAAGTACAGTTGTGTACACTTACCATAAATGTAGATGTTTGAGTGTATTCACTGTTGCAGTCATCAAATTTGGGTTATCTGCTTGCAGTAGCCCTCAGTCGGCCTGATTAACAAAGTCCTGGGTCCTTCGTCGGTTGCGGTCTCATCTTCCATGACGTCAGGTAGTCAGGGGTATAAAGCATGCAGCCGATGCCATTACATCAGTTTTTCTTGCCCCAGATGTCAGGTGTCCCCATAATGGGAAGCAATTATATATATATATATATATATATATAAGGTTACACCTCCAATAAAAAAGCAAATACACCAAAAAGCTTTAAGCATAGAAAGCAAGAATAGAGGTACAGCCAATAGAAATTAGGGGGCTGGAGGGTGGGTAAATTACAGTTGTGTACACCTACCATAAATGTAGATGTTCGAGTGTCTTCACTGTTGCAGTCATGACTGTAGGGTTCTCCCCTGCCGGCAGGCAGCCCTCGGTCGGCCAGAATCCGAAAGTCTGGGTCCGGCGTCAGCTGTTCAACCATGCTCCCTGACGTCAGAGCGCCAGGAGTACAAAGCTGACAGCCGACGCCATCTTCTCCAGTTTTTCTTGCCCCAGATGTCAGGAGTCCCAAAATGAAAAAGATCCCATAACCTTTGCAAATACACCTCAGAAGAATGGTGAAAAAAGGAACTACACAAAAGTAAAAATAAGAGGGGACAGGAGGGAGGGAAACCCAGACTGCAACAGTGAAGACACTCGAACATCTACATTTATGGTAGGTGTACACAACTGTACTATGTTCATTGTGTTTCACTGTTGCAGTCATGACTGTATGGTAGAATCCCAAAGCTGAAAGAAAGGGAGGTGGTCATAAAGAAGAAGGGGCGGCTAGAAGGCCCTGCAAGACTGCAGAGGCAAAGCCTGCCCTAGACTTAGAGTAGAGAGGTAGACTGTAGTGCTTAGAAAAAGTATGCACTGAACTCCAAGTTGCAGCTTCCAAAATGTCTTTGGTAGGAACTCACTTGAGGAAGGCCGCAGAAGTGGCAGCCGCTCTGGTGGAATGAGTCCATATACTTCCTGGGATTTGCTTTCCATGGTGTGAATAACAAAATCTGATTCCATGAGCAATCCATTTAGAAATGGTCTGTTTTGAAATGGCTTCACCTTGGGAACTTGAAGCATAAGAAACAAACAATTGTTCTGATTTTCTGATGTCCTTGGTTCTGTCCAGGTAAAAACTTAGTCGTCTGTGTACATCCAAGGAATGTAAGATCCTTTCCCCTTTATTTTGAGGAGTGGGGAAAAAGGTTGGCAAGTGGATAGTTTGATTTAAAGCCACTTTGGAAACCACCTTTGGCATGAAGGTAGGATTAGTCCTCAAAGATACCCGTCTTGATGAAAAATAATATAAGGTTCCACAGCCATAAGAGCTTGTAACTCTGAAACTCTCCTGGCAGAGGTTAGGGCTAACAAGATAGCTGTCTTCCAAGATAAAAACTTGATGTCAGAAGAGGCAGCAGGCTCAAAAGGAGGCAAGGTTAGTTTTTCCAAAACATAGCTGAGATCCCAAGCAGGAATGGGAGGAGATCTAGGAGGTCTTAAGTTCTTAGCTCCTCTGAGAAACTGCCTCATGAGTTGGTGGGAAAAGATGGGAGGGTCTGTATTATAATGAGCAGAAATAGCAGAGGCATGTATCTTAATGGAAGAGAAAGAGAGACCCTTATGTAAGAGATCTGTCAAGTAAAGTAAAATTAAGGTAATGTTAGGAAGAAGAGGATCAGAATCCTGAGCCTGCATCCAGGAACAAAATCTTTTCCATTTTCCTGCATAAGATTTTCTAGTGCTAGGACGTCTGGCTTCTAAAATGACATCCATAACCTGCTTGGGTAGGAAAAAAGAAATCAAAGGCCCTGGATTAACCAGGCCGCCAGGCTAACAGTTCTGACAAGAGAGTGTGGAACCTGACCCTGATGTTGGGACAGAAGGTTCAGAGACTGAGGTAAAACCCAAGGGGGCTCCAGACATAGGTTTTTTTAGAGTTGGATACCAAAACTGCCGAGGCCAATTTGGATCCAGCAAGATTATCATCTTGGGCTTGTCCTGTGGAAGAAGAGGAAGAGGCGGAAAGGCATAACCCGAGAGGTTCCTCCAACTGAATGACAGGGCATCCACTTTCCAAGCTTCTCTGTGGAAAGACCTGGTGCAAAAATTCTGTAGTTGATGATTGAGATGGGATGCAAAGAGGTCTATGTGAGGACATCCCCAGACTGCTGTTATCATCCTGAATACTTTGGTGTCCAGCATCCACTCGTGTGGATCCAAAAGGTTTCTGCTCAGACTGTCTGCCAGGAAGTTTTGTTTCCCTGGTAGAAACTGAGCTTGAAGATCCAGATTGCAAGCAAGAGCTGTGTTCCATAGATCCATGGCTAGTCTGCAAAGGGGGTAGGAATGAGATCCCCCTTGCTTGTTTATGTACCACATAACTGTGGTGTTGTCTGTCCGTATTAGTAGTTGTCCTGGTTGTAAAAGATTCCTGAAGGCCAATAGCACCTTCTGAATGGCTAACATTTCCTTTAAATTGATATGCAGGTGCTTCTGATCCTTTGTCCAAAGGCCCTGCAGACAGTTGCCCTGAAAATGGGCTCCCCAAGCATAATCCAAGGCGTCCGTGGTTAGAATCTGAGTGGCAGGAGGCAGACGGAAGGGTTTCCCTTTGTTTAGAGCACATGCCCTGGACCACCAAAGAAATTCCTTTTGAAGGCAAGGAAGGATGGAGATCAGTATGTCTAAACTGTGGCAATGCTGAGACCATATACTTTTTAGGTACCACTGTATTTTCCTCGTGTAGTCTTGCATATAGTACGAGAAGGATGCAGGAGGCCATGTAACCCAAAGCCTGCAGGAATTTCCTTGCAGATAGTTGAGTTAAAGTTGCCAAGGTTTTGAAAGTTGAAGCCAGCTGTAATTGTTTTTCGGATGTCAGAAATGCCATCTGGGTTGTGGTGTTTAGAAGAGCACCCAGAAAAGTAATCTGTTGTGATGGTGCCAAATTTGACTTTTTTATGTTGAGAGAGAATCCCAGGAACTTGAGGAGGTTATGTACAAATTCTAGATGCTGGAGTAAGACATCCTTGCTGTCCGCCTGAATTAGACAATTGTCCAGATGAGTAAATTTGAATTCCCTTGAGTCTGCAGTAAGCTACTACTGGAGCCAGGCATTTGGTGAAGACCCTGGGCGCAGTAGACAATCCAAAGGGCAGCGCAGAGAATTGAAAGTGCCTCGATCCGGCCTTGAATCTGAGGCATTTTCTGCGATCCTGCCTGATGGGAATGTGTAAATATGCCTCTTTTAAATCCAAAGTTACCATCCATGCATCTTTGGACAGCATTGGAAGTAGCTGCTGTAGAGTAAGCATCTTGAATTTTGGAATCTCTAGAAAGGTGTTCAAGACCGACAAATCCAGAATGGGTCTCCGTGAGTTTTGCTTCCTGGGGACTAGAAAGAGCCTTGAGTAAAAACCTTTTCCCATCTCTGAAAGTGGAACCAGTTCTATGGCATTCATAGCCAAAAGAGCTTCCACCTGGTTTAAGGCCTCCGTCCATTGATGTTTTGGAAGGTCTGGCCATCCGCTTGGCCTTGGCAAGGTATGAAAATAGAATTTGTAACCTCTTAAAACCACATCCAAAACCCACTTGTCTTGGGTTATTTGAGTCCAATTTTGATAAAAAAAGAGAGAGTTTTCCTCCGGAGAGAGGCTTCCAGGCAAAAAGTTCCTGTAGCCCAACAGAGGGAGTCATTGAGTTTGTTTCCTTTGAGTTTGTGACCTGTCCTCTCCTCCCCTAGGGGTGGAAGCAGTCCACTGTCTTGGTCTATAAGAAGCTTGTGTTTGAGGCCTTCCTCTGGAGCGTCTATATCTACCCCTCTGAGGCCTGTCTGAAGTGGGAAAGGACCAATTTTTTGAAGGCCAATTCCTGCTAAATCTAGGTGGCTGTACTTGTAAGAAATCTTTAACTGTTTGCATGGATTTCGCCTTATCCTCCATCTTTTTAATCACCTCTTCAGCTTTTGATCCAAACAAAACATTATGCTGAACAGGAGCATCCAATAATTTAGACTTTACTTGTTCAGGCAAATTTTGTTCCTTTAGCCATGCATGCCTTCTAATGACTGTACCGAAGGCAGCAGCCCTACAAGAAGCCTCCAAGGCATCAAATCCACAGTGTAAACCATGCTTCCCAACTTGTTCAGTGGCATGCAATAAGTCATGTAATTCCTTATCATCTGCACAGGCAGAAATGGAAGTAAGCTTTTGTTTTAAAACAGAGAAATTGCTGGTATTTCAGCATATGAAACTGACAGTTTAAAGCCCTAATGGACAAAGTAGCAGAAGTGTACACCTTTTTGCCCCATCTTTCTAAGGATCGAGAATCCTTTTCAGTAGGAATGGGATTTTGGGCAGAAGCGGCCTTAACTCCCTTAGGACCCTGAGAAATGGTTTCAGGGTCAGCAGAAGGGTTCTTGTATAAAAACTGATGGGAATCAGAAACCCTGTAATATCTATCAGGCTTAACAGGAGCAGGAGGAAAAGAGTCAGGGGTTAAATTAGCCTCCGAAAAGGCATCATCCACAATATCCAAAACAGGAGGAATAGCCAGGGGTCTATGCTGGGGAAGAAGAAGAAAATCCCTCAGTCTTTTCTTAGATTCCGAATACTCCTGTCCTTCCCAGTGGAAATGTTCCCTCATTTCATGCAAAGTTTCCCCAAAAGAGAAATCCTCAGGGGGAGAAGCTGAAGGAATGGATTCCTCAGCATCAGAATCCTCATAAGGAGGGAAAGAATATTCCTGGTTAGAAGAAGAAACTGAAGAAACAGAAGCCTGATCAGAGGAATCATAATAAACATCCTGCCTTGGCCTTTTATCTGGAGGGGGATGTGAACCCCTAATCATAGTAAGTAAATCCTCCGCCATCTTGAGTAACTGTTTCTGTGACTTGGGAGCCGGTTCAGAAGAGGCCTGTGTTGCAGTCTTTGATTTAGAAGGAGTCTTTGCCTTTGTCTTTGCCTTTATTAGAAGTTGAGTAGGCCTGAAAACCCCTTTGAAAGCCAGTACCTGCACAGCGGCTCCGGACCCATCCGAAGGAGCATTGTCCAAAGGTCCTGCAATAGAAATATTTAAAGGCCTGGTTGGCTCCTCATGAGAGTCCGTTTTGGCCATCGGTTCTGAAATAGACAACAGGGGCTGCAAAAGCGCCTCACTGACGACGGCCGAACCTGAAGCTGGCTCCGCTTGTGCGCTATCAGATTAGGACCTCGGAGGCCTGTCTTTATCCTTGCGACGTTTGTGAACTCCGGTAGCCGGAACCGTATCAGACGACATTTTTTAGTTAAAGCGCCTACCGAAGTAATGAAAAGCAAAATCATACCTTCACTTAATAGTACGTTGATTGAATCTAGCACAAAACCGACAACTAGCTACGTCGTGGTCAGGGCCTAAGCAAGGAATACAGTAAGAATGAAAATCCTCATGAGGTATTTGCTTCCCACATGAAATACAATTATTAACTTTTTCTGACATCGGAGTGGAGCAAGAAAAAAGTTTCCCCAACGGGGTACTTACCTTCGAGTGGAGAAGAAAATCTTCGGACTGAAGTTTATCAGAAAAAATCGTCAGGAGTCAGCCGACCGGCACTTGCGAACTGCTATCACCGCACGGCAAGAAAGACTGGAGAAGATGGCATCGGCTGTCAGCTTTGTACTCCTGGCGCTCTGACGCTAGGGAGCATGGTTGAACAGTCGATGCCGGACCCAGACTTTGGGATTCTGGCCGACCGAGGGCTGCCTACCGGCAGGAGAGAACCCTACAGTCATGACTGCAACAGTGAAACACGATGAACATCTAGGACTGGAACAGTGAATACACTTGAACATCTACATTTATGTTAAGTGTACACAACTGTACTATGTTCTTCGTGTTTCACTATTGCAGTCATCACATTTGGGTAGACACCCAAAGCGAAATTAGATAGCATTAGGACAAGCTACAAGGCCCTGCAAGACTGCAGTGGCAAAGCCAACTCTGAATTTCGAAAAAATTGGTAAATGGTAATGCTTGGAGAAGGTATGTACAGACCTCCAGGTAGCAGCTTCTAGAATGTCCCTGGTAGGGACACCTCTGAGAAAGGCTGTAGAGGTAGATGCAGCCCTGGTTGAATGTGGCCTAATCCCCTGTGGGGTAGGTTTTCCATGGTGTTTATAGCAGAAATTAATGCAATGGCCTATCCTTTTACAAATGGTTTGCTTTGAAATGGCCTTCCCCTCTGCCCCTGCAGCAAATGCAACCAGCAGTTGTTCAGATTTCCTGAGAGGTTTAGTCCTGTCCAAATAAAACCTAAGTTGTCTGTGCACATCTAAGGAGTGAAACATTCATTCCCCTTTGTTCTGTGGATTAGAAAAGAAGGTTGGCAAATGAATGGACTGATTAAGGGCCACACTGAATACCACCTTGGGCATGGAGGGATTGGTCCTGAAGGACATCCTGTTCGCATGAAAAATGATGAAAGGCTCCACTGACATGAGGGCCTGTAATTCAGACACCCTTCTTGCTGAAGTGATGGCTGAAAGGAAGGCTATTTTCCAAGAAAGGAATTTCAACTCTGCATTAGCAGCTGGCTCAAAAGGAGGTAGAGTGAGTTTTTCCAATACAACGTTAAGGTCCCAGGCCTGGAGTAGGGGCTCTCCTGGGTGGTTTTAAGTTTTTGGCCCCTCTGAGGAAATGCTTCAGTAGTGGATGAGAGAAGAGTGGTGGTTCTGTGTTGTAATGAGCCAAAATGGCTGAGGCATGAATTTTGATTGAGGAAAAGGAAAGGCCCTTGTGCAGCATCTCGGTTAAGTATTGAAGAATCTGAGGTAAATTGGGTGCTACTGTGCCCATCCCCTGAGTTTGGTTCCAGAAACAGAATCTTTTCCATTTTTCAGTATAGGATTTTCTAATACTAGGTCTCCTTGCTCCCAGAATGACATCCAACACTTGCTTACTGAGGGATGGTAACAGAGAGATCAGGTAATTAGCCAGGCTGCCAGGTTCAGGGTTTGAAGTTGAGGGTGTAGAATCTGGCCCTCCTGCTGGGACAGCAGGGCAGGGGTCTGAGGCAGGTGCCATGGTGCCAGCAGTGACACACTGCGCAAAAGGGGGTACACCAGTGTTGGTGTGGCCAGTCTGGTGCAATCAGTGTGTCCTTGGTTTGTTCTGTTTGATCTTTAGTAGTACCTTGGAGAGGAGAGGCAGATGAGGAAAGGCATTAACTGATAAGTTTTTCCAGGTGAAGGACAGGGCATCCACTTTCCAAGCTTGTTTGTGGGGAGTCCTTGTGCAGAATTTTTCCAATTGGTAGTTCTGGGGGGAGACAAAGTTCAAGTGCAAAGCACCACGAAAACCAACTGGTAATAGACAATAAAATCCACGAACTTCAGGCTCCTTCTTTACTTTGAAAACTTTAATTTTAGATTTAACTTTAAAACAGCAAAGAACAAGTAAAACCACAATAAATCAACCGCTTTCACCCAGGCTCTCCCAGGCTTTTTCAAGACAAGTTATAAGCCATTTTCTTTGACCTTTTATACAGGAATGTTATGTGCAATCATGTGATCAATTAGTCACAGTTAGTTAACTCTTTGTTTCCAGAAAAAATACTTTTTAAAAATCTCCTGTGTGCTGATTATGTTGAATACCTGAGTAAAGAACTACTAGCAACATACAGTTCTTAGTTTCAATATAACAATAGTTAAGTTTATGGTGTTAAACGGTTAGAAAACCTTTAAGTTGTTTGCATATTTGCATTTTAAGTATAATAATGTGTAAACCTGCCATCAAATTATTACGTTGCAGTAAAATTTCATCTCATATAACAAATGTATAAAAATATTTAAAACATTTAAAATGTAATGATACAAATAAAATAAATATAATAAATGTATAAATAAATATATTGGCCGTTTTAAATACTTAAAAACTCTGTCACAACAGCCCTGTTAAAATACATATTGAAAATACATGCCATAAATAAGGATTAAAAATATCCATTATCAATACGCTTAGCAAATACCTGTTAAAATGCGATAAAAATGCATGTCAAAGAAATACATATTCAAAATACATTAAAAGTATGCATCAAAATACATGTTAAAATACATGTTAGAAATAATTAGTGTGCAAGTCCAAAATGTGAACAAATAAACATTATAATTAGAGTTGTAATTATAATGTCAACATCTTGTACCAAGTATGTGTGCGGATCTTACAGTGTTTGATAGCCATAGCCTCACTCTTCTTATTAAAATACTTGCATGTAAAAACTTATTTGTAGATTATATACAACTAAATGTAAAAATTGTTGTGGTAAAATCTCCACCTAGAACGTTCTTTGAATAGTCTTATAGTATGCTTATGTTATAATTTTGCCCTTCTGAGTTTAAGTGCACTACTCAGACTTATAGCATCATTCAAGCCAGGGGGTCTTGAGGCATCCAATGTTAACTGCCAAAGAAGTTCTTTGTATTCTAGGGAAGATTCCCAATCTCCACCTCTTGGGTTACTCTTCACTTGGTCTAACACTAAAAATTTTAGATCCATCTGATTACAATTTAAAGAATGCCTGTAAAACACATTTGTTTCCTTTTGCTTACTTACTTCATAAAGATGTTCATAAATCCTTTTTGCTAGTGTTCTTTCTGTTTTGCCTACATAAAAACTCAGACAATGTTGGCAAATTCCGAGATAAACCACCCCTTTAGTTTTGCAGTTATAGTAGGCTAAAGATCCAACATATCTTTTCCTTGATTTAAGGTACAAACCCTTCCTATTCATAACATAAGGACACTGCTTGCATGTTTTGCATTTAAATGTACCACACCTAGATGGTCCTTCATTCTCCTTCACTACCAGATTGGCCTCAAAACAGTCTTTTAAATTCATATTCCTTCTCTTGATAAAATGAGGTTTATTCCCTAAAATTTTATTGAATTCTTCATTAGATGTTAAAATTGGCCAATACTTCTCCACAATCTTCTCTACTGCTGCACTTTCATTACAATTAGTGTGTATAAATGACTTAGTTTGTCCCTTATTGGCATTCTATACTGCCACCATTTCGTGGCTATGGATTTCACCCAGCAGGGGAAAATATTTTACTTTTCTACTAGCTATGACCTCCATGGCTATCGATTCAAACATTTGTGTGGGATAACCTCTTTCCATAAACAATGTTTTTAGGAAGGCAACTTCCTTTTTAAACGCTTTTTCTTCTGTGCACATTCTGGAGGCTCTGATCAATTGCCCCTTTATAATCCCTTTCTTTTGGAATAAGGGGTGATAGCTATCAAAGTGTAAGTACGTGTTTGAAAAACTTTTTTTCCTATGTATACTAGATTCAAAACACGGTTTTTCAAAATTCTTATACAAGCATACATCTAAGTAGTGCAAACTGTCATCCTTAATGCTGCTCGTGAATTTCAAAAAATTGGTACTTAAATTAATATAGCAAATAAATTTGTGTAATTCCTCTTTACTCCCCTTCCAGAGAATGCAGATGTCATCCAGGTAACGTTGGTAATGCGTTATACTTTTCTTCCATTCTGTGTTGAAAATACAATTTGACTCCCAAAAACCCAATACTATATTAGCATATGCCGAAGCACAGGGGGTGCCCATTGCTACACCTCTCTTTTGACAAAATAATTCCCCATTGAAAAAAATGAAGTTGTTAGTTAGTATTGTTTCCATAAATTCTACCAGGAGCCCTATTGTGTTTGCTGTTAAACCTGAGTGCCTTGTCAGCATATCATTGAACCATCTAAGCCCTGTCTCGTGTGGTATACTTGGGAACAACTAGACTACGTCAATTGTAACCAAAAATTGTGTTTCCACGAAATATTCATTTTTGATGCTTCTTAGGAACTCCCACGAGTCCTTACACAAACCCTGCATTGAGTCCACAAACTTCTTAAGTGTAAAATCCACAAATTTTCCCAATGGCTCTGTAATACTCTTTGCACCAGCTACAACGGGTCTAAATTGCAATGGGTCCAGACCCTTGTGTACTTTGGGGATGCCAAAAATAATGGGAGTTACTGGTTTGTTCACCCATAAATAATTGTACAGTTGTTCATTCATTGCCCCTTGGTATAAATGGTCTTCCAACATATATTTAATTTTAGCATAAGCAACGTTGCGTTCATTGATTGAGACACTGTTGTACTGCTCTGTGTCATGTAAGGAAGAATAAACAGAGGCTTCGTAATCATGTTGGTACATGAGTACAACCCCCCCCCCCCCTTGTCCGTTTTCATAACCCTAATACCATCACTATTTAATTTTTTAATTAAACCAAATACTTCTTCAGGAAGGTTGTTATGATGATTTTGTTCTTTCTTATTCTTAATGCCCCTAATTTCTGTTTCAATCATTTCCTCAAATATTTTAAGTGTTGGATGTAGGGGGGGGGGTTCCACGTACTGGTTCTACACAGTGATTTGTTAGTAATTTCCTTCCCTTTTAGACAAATGTTTAAATTAAGTTATCTTGTAAACATTTTTAAGTCTAAAATTGTTTTTGGGATGTTAATAGACCTGGTTGGTACAAAATGCAACCCTTTAGTAAACAATTCAAAATACTTGTCATTTAGAACAGTTTCAGTAAAATTGTAAATTATAAAATTATCCTTCTTTGACACCTTACACAATTCGTCACTATTGTTTGTTTCCATGTCCATAGTACTTTCTATCTCCTCACTGTGTTCCACTTCTTGGCATACAGGGTGTACTGCCTTTGTACTTGTCGCCCCTGGCCATACTGAAAACCCTGTTCGAACTGATTGTAATGTGGGTTGGATTTTTGAGCTAACCTTTCGCTCCTCCTTGGACCCTGCACAATATTCTCATCGTCTAACATTTCCTTCTCACCATTATCTAAGTTGAAATTATTATTTTGTTCTCTAACCCATTTGTTTTTAAAATGCACATTATATGCTAATCCTTTGTTGTATTCTTGCAAATCACGCTCTAGTTTTCTAACCTTTCTATTAAAAATACGCATACAATGATTATCAACTTCTTTAAAAGTATTTTCATAATATTTTTTAACACCATTAAAACATGTGTCATTAATAATGAAATCATTAAGAACATTAGCTTCTTGTAACAGTACTGAAGCTTTATGTTCATAGTCTTTGACCATCAAGTGCATCATCTCTAAGCCAGTTTCATTAGAAAGCGAAGACAATTCCTTAAACAATTCAGAGCCCTCTACTGCATTGCTCGGGAATTTGTTGATGCGAAGCCCTTTGGGTACCCTTTTAACCCTTATACATTCAGACAGACATTCAATTTCCATCTGAATGGTTTTATAAGCATATAGCTTATTGTTAAGTCTTTGAGCAATTGTTCAATTGTTCTGGGGGGAGGCAAACATGTCTATACCTGGGCTTCCCCATTTGTTTCTCAACATGTTGAATATCTTTGGTTCCAGTTTCCATTCATGTGGGTCCATGTGATTGCTGCTTAGTTCGTCTGCCAATGTATTTAGCTTTCCTGGCAGGAATTGAGCCTGTAGATGCACTTGGTAGCTCAAGGCTGTGTTCCACAGAGCCATGGCTAGTCTGCAGAGAGGGTATGAGTGGGTTCGCCCCCACTTGTTTATGTATCACATAACAGTGGCGTTGTCCGTCTTTACCATTAATTGCCCTGGAAGAATGTGGTCCTTGAAGGCTGTCAGAGCATTCTGTACAGCTAACATTTCTTTTTGACTGATATGCAGGTGCATCTGACTTGGGTTCCCTTTGCCCTGAATGCACTTCCCTGCCAAATGAGCTCCCCATGCATAGTCTGATGCATCTGTTGTTAGGGTTTGGGTGGCAGGGGGTAGTGTGAGTGGCAGTCCCTTGTTTTGGTGACATGCCTCTGCCCACCAAAGGAACTCTATCTATAGACAAGGTATGACAGGAATCATTGCTTCTAGATCCTGAGAATGTTGACACCATAGGCTTTTTAGATACCATTGTAGTTTCCTCATATGCAGTCTTGCATATGGAGTTAGGAGAATGCAGGAGGCCATGAACCCCAGGGTTTGCAATATTTTCCTTGCAGACAGCTGGGTCTTTGTGGCCAGTAGTTTGAAGTAGGCTGTCAAATGAACCTGTTTTTCTGGTGTGAGAAAGGCATCTGGGAAGCTGTGCTCAAGCTTGCTCCCAGGAATACAATTTGTTGGCAGGGTACAAGATGTGATTTATTTTCGTTTATGGTGTACCCCAGAGAAGTCAGCAATTTCTGTATAAACGCCAGATGATTTAATAGTATGTCCTGGCTTTCTGCCCGAATTAGACAATTGTCCCGGTATGCATATATTTGGATATTTTTTTGCCTGCAAAATGCAATGACTGGAGCTAGGCACTTTGTGAATACCCTGGATGCAGTAGATAAGCCAAAGGGCAGTGCAGAGAACTGATAGTGCATGTAGCCTGCTTTAAAGAGTAGGTATCTTCTGCAAGATTCCCTTATTGGGGTATCCAGGTAGGCTTCCTTTAAATCCAGTGTTACCAACCAGGCATCCATGCCTAGCATAGGAAGCAGCTGGTGAAGAGTTAGTATCTTGAATTTTGGGATCACCAAAAATGTGTTTAGGATAGAGAGGTCCAGGATAGGACGCCAGGAGTTGTCTTTTCTGGGCACCAGGAAAAGTCTTGAGTAGAAACCTTGTCCCCTTTCCTCTTCTGGAACAGGTTAAATAGCCCTGATGCTTAAGAAAGAGAGAATTTGCTTTTGAGCCTCTGCCCACTGATTCGGGGGTAGATCTGGCCAACCGTTTGGGGTTGATAAGGAGTGAAAGTGGAATCTGTATCTTTGGGAAACTATATTTAAAATCCATTTGTCCTGGGTAATGAGTTCCCAATTTTTTGCCTGCCAGGCAATCTTTCCCCCTAAAGGAACAGTTAATTGTGCAGGGCTTGGAAGATTTAAAGTTAAGTCATTGAGACAGTTTACCACAGGGGGGAGTCATACCCCTCCCTGCTTTGGAGGTGGGAGCCCCCCACTTCTTAGTCCTGTGAGTACCTTGGGACTGAAGTCTGGGAGTTCTGCTGGTTCTGGGTTTGGACTGAGAAGGCCTGGAAGAGGCAGAAAAGGACCAATTTTTAGAGGGCCAATGCCTACTAAATCTAGGAGGCTGTACTTGCAGGAAATCTTTAACAGTTTGAATAGATTTAGCTTTTTCCTCCATCTTTTTAAGTACTATTTCTGCTTTATTGCCAATATGATCTGGCAAAGATTGCTCCTTAAGTCAAGCATGCATTCTAAGTACAGACCCAGTGACAGCAGCCCTGCAAGATGCCTACAGTGAATCAAAACCACATTGCAAAGTATGTTTTCCAACTAGTTCAGCAGAATGCATTAAATCCTGTAAATCTTTATTTTCAGCCCAGTCAGGTATCCACATCATTTTCTGTTTAAGCAATCCAATAATATGCTGCTGATACTTTAACATATGAAACTGGCAGTTTAAGGCCCTAATGGCCAAGGTTGCAGAAGAGTATACCTTCTTACCCCATCTATCCAGCACCCTGGAATCTCTATCAGATGGGGTAGGATTTTTGGCAGTAGTAGCCTTAATGCCCTTGGGTCTCCGTGAAATGGTCTCAGGATCCGCAGTAGGATTTTTAAAGAGGAACTTGTGAGAGTCAGGAACCCTGTAGTATTTATCAGGTTTTCTGGGAGCAGGAGGTTAAGAGTAAGGGGCCAAGCTAGATTCCAAAAAGGCATCATCAACAATGTCCAGTACAGGGGGGGTAGCTATAGGCCTGTGTTGGGGCAGGAGTAAGAAATCCCCAAGCCTCTTTTTAGAGTCAGAGTAATCCTGGCTTTCCCAGTGAAAATGCTCCCTAAGAGTATGCAAGGTTTCACCAGAAGAGAAATCCTCTGGAGGGGAAGCAGAGGAAATAGAGTCCTCTGCATCAGAATCCTCATAGGTAATTAAGGGGAAATCCTGGTCATCAGAAGAAACAGAAATGTAAGAGTCCTGATCACAAGAATCATAAGCAAACTCAGTCCTAGAGGGGGAAGTGTGGCTTCCTCCGATTAAAGTAATAAGGTCTTCAGCCATACTTATTTGTTTTTTTAGGCACAGAGGCCTGACCATGCGGTCTGGGCATTGGTTTTCTAGGCAAGGATCGAGATTTAGGCCTTAAAGAAGAAGATGGCGTTGGTTTAATATACAAGTCAGTAGGCCTAAATACACCCTCAGAAACCGGAGCCAGCACAGCGGCTCCGGACCCATTCAAGTTAGAAACATCCGCAGGTTCCACAGTTGAAGCATCTTGCGGCATACCGGACTCTAAATGGGTCTCAGTAGAGGCCTGCGAATCTGAAGTAGTGGGTATCAGGGGCTGCGAAAGTGCCTCAATGAGTACAGGCGAACTGGCAACTAGCTTAGGAGAAGCGTCGTCTGCAGCTTTAGACCTAGGCAGCCTGTCTCAGTCTTTAGCTTTGCGTTTTTTCGGAATGTCGGTAGACGGGTGGCTTACCGAAGCTATATCTGGATAATTGAACAGAGTACCAAAATATTTAGAAGCATAAATAAACCGATGATGAATAGTTTGTTGTTTAAATAAGGCACAAAATCGACAGCGAGGTACGTCGTGGTCAGGGCCTAAGAAAGGAATGCAGTACGAATGAAAATCTTTATGAGGTATTTGCTTTCCACAAGAAATACAATTATTAACTTTTACTGGCATCTGTTTAGAGCAAGAAAAAGTTTCCCCAATGGGGTACTTAGCTTAGTTGAAGACTTCAGTTCTGAAACTCAAAAACAAAAATTTCAGGAGTCTGACGACCGCCACTTGCGAACTGCTTCTGCTTCATGCACAGCATAGCACGAAAGACTGATGTAATGGCGTTGGCTGCAAGCTTTACACCCTTGACTACCTGACGTCATGGCAGATGAGACGGCAACAGACGCAGGACCCAAGACTTTGTTAATCAGGATGACTGAGGGCTACTGCAAGCAGATAACCCAAATGTGATGACTGCAACACTGAAACACGAAGAACATCTACTTTTTAACATGGAAGAAAAGCTCTTTGAAGTGAGGTATCTAGGTGATACCCCAGGAAAAACAATTCTCTGAGAAGACATTTGCATGTTTTCCTGCAACTCCAGGCTCTGCAGAAGATCTTTCATCCAAGTGAGAGATTCCTGAAAATTTAGACTGTGCAAAATTAAGCAAGACATCTAAATAAGGAAAAATATGACTTCACCGCATTCTACAGACATCTATCACTGGAGCTAAATAAACAGTTTGTGAATACCCTTGGAGAAGTGGAAAACACAAAAGGTAATGCAGAGTGTGATAAACTGAGAGGCTGCCAGCCCAGCCAGACAGAATTTTGTAAATAATTCTATGTCCTCATAAATATTAATATGATCCATAGGCTTGTGTTACAAATGTAAGAAAACTGTGTTATGTGCTAAGCTTAAAAAATGTAACCACAGTGCACCCTGCTGGAAGAAAGCTGATAAGTAAAGAATTTTATGACTATGTGCGATCTCAAGCTGAAAGACAGGATGTCTGCAGCTGGAAATTCTTTCTATTGTCTTAAGGCATAGATAATTACTTGGTTTCACATGTAAAGTGTCTTTTATTGCTGTGACTTCCTGGCAGCTGCAGATCACAAAGAAATGTTAAATTTTAAGTTCTGTGAGCCTGGGAAACTTAAGCAGAAGTGAGAAGAACGATATAATCTGAAATGACTCAGTAGTAATGTGTATTATCAATTTAAGAACTATCTCACGATAAAGAGATTGCATTTTGTATTTTGTTCTGAAGCTGACAACAACTCACCAGCACTAGCTTGCTCTGTAAGTAGGATTTAGACCTTAGTATTTCTCTTAGGGTTAGATAAAAGTAGCAAGATTAGTCAAGCCATTTCCTAGGGTGGCCACGGTGGTGCAGCGGTTAGCATTGCCTCCTCACAGCAAGAGGTCCTCCGGTTAGATTCTCAGCTGGGGTGCCTTCTGTGCGGAGTCTGCATGTCCTCCCTGTGGTCGCATGAGTTTCCTCCGGGTGCTCCGGTTTCCTCCCACATCCCAAAGACATGCAGTAGGTGGACTGGACACTCTAAATTGGCCCTAGGTGTGAGTGTGTGCATGTGTGTGCCTTCTGTGGAAGGTTGGGCGCCGGGCTGGCAACTCGACACCGTACAACTCCACTGCCAATCATGAGCAGGCAGATGATCCGCTGTGGCGACCCCTAACCGGGAAAAAGCCGAAAAAAAGAAGAAGTCAAGCCATTTTCTATATTTATGTCAGACTGTCCTACAATGCTGTTTTAAAGTATTTCCTGTGATTTCTGAACTCTCTATTTTCACTGTGTTGAAGTAATGAGTATTGTCTTGTATTTTTATTATTATTATTATTATTATTATTATTATTAAATATTTTAAACCTTTTAACTATGACTGTTTTATGTAGAGATAATTTAAGCTCTTAGCGTACTTGCATGTATTTGGTGAAACTGTACATGCCACTCCAATAGCCTTGTTGTTCATCACACTTACTATTTGGGTAACAGTAACATTGCACAGTAGAAATGGACACCCTTTGGTAAGGGTCTTTAGAGTACCTGATAAGAGTAGCTGGTGGCAGGTGGTACTACCGTATAGTCTGGGCATTGATGGAGAACTGTGCCAGCCTTCCCCAGGCGTGTCCGTGTGTTTGTATATAAACCAAATCTCAAAGTGTGCGTGTGTGTCAGCTACTTGGGCAGGGATACGAAGCAGTGGTTGGACAGAGACAGTACTGGATGGTTTGTCTTGACTACTCGGCTGCGATCTGAGCCCTGTAACTGTGCCAGTTGGGGGGGGATTACTGGGGATCTGGAGGGAAAAGGGAGAAACCAGCCCCAGACTGTGATCTCTGTCTGCTCTTAAGAGAAATTGTAACTTACTGTGTGTGTACTTGTTATCCTCCCAATGTGGACACTTCTCACTGGTGCTACTAGTGAAGATTGAGGCTAGTTGATTACTGGGCCAGTGCATGGGTGTCACATATTAATTGGTGGCAGTGGTGGGATATCCACAGCAAATATTAATTGGTTGATAGTAGTGAGTTAGCCACATCGCATATTAATTGGCTTGTAGTGGTGTGGATAGTGAATTCCTGTAGCTTGTGTACGTTGATCACTGAAGATGTTTTGTACTCTAAATCAGCCACACAGTGAACATTCAGAGTTCAGATCACAATTGTTTTATTTCTTTTGTTAGCTTAGTTAGTCAGGGAGGGCAGGCAAGCATGTCAGCAGAGGAGTATGGCAAGCCAAAAAAGGAGCCAGTTGGCTTGAGATGTGCCAGGCTAAAAGACTGGTGCTTGGAAACCTGACTAAAGCATAAATGACTGCAGCTTTAGTCACAGCTGTATCAGAGAACAGCAACCAGGACGATGATCAGACTGGCCGCAGAGATGTACAACATGCAGAGAATGGACAGCTCAACCTTTCTACAGAGAAATTAAAAATCCATCTGGAGCTGATGGGACTTGAGTTGGAGGCCAAGTGTTTGGAAATAGGAGGAGGAGAGAGAGACTGAGGCATCCAGAGAGTGAGGAAATTGAGAAACTGTGACGTCTGCAAGCTGAAGAGAATGAGAAACTACTACACCAGGAAGCTGAGGAGAAGTAGAGGCAGAGGCAAAATGAAAAGGAGATGCTGACTCTCCGCCAGAGTAATGGCAGTAAAGGGGAAGGGAGTAACTGAACCTAGAAGCAACAAAGGTCAGTAAATTGCTTCTACAGTTTACAGAGGGGGTAACTTTGATAGTTTCATTCATATGTTTGAGAGGGTATGTAAACAATATGATGCTGACCAAAGGCTCTGAGTACAGTTCCTGACCCCATTACTCCATGGCTATCTGATGTTGACTTTTTAAACTATAATGTTGCAAAGAACTGTTTGCTAGAATTTTTTAAGCTAACACCTTAAGCTTATAAGAAAAGATTTTGTGAGCATAGACGCAAGGCAGATGAAAGTGTGTGTGAATATCTTGCTAAACTGAACACTTATTCTCATAGGTGGGTGTAAGTCACCACTTTTGAAGGGCTGGCAGACCTTTTGGTGAGGGAACAAGCCCTTAGCACTTTGCCTGAGGATATGAGGATCTGGTTAGCTGATAGACAATGCTCTACTGCAGATGAGTTGGGGAAGAAGGGAGACCTATACCTAGCAAGCAGGGCATCCCTGCACTAGAAAGGGACACCCAGTGCTGGTCATGGGTCTATAATCTGCCAGTAGCAGGGGAAGCCACTAGTCCAGGTACAAATCCAGGATCTAGAGTTAAATGTTTTGAATGCAAGTGGGGCCATGTGCTATATAGATGTCCACAGAAACAAGGTGGGGAACAAAAGGTGAGAGAGCCCGTAAGTGGGAAATGCCAACAGTAGGTTGTCTTGAGACAAAAGGGGTACCAAAGTACCATCCTGCAGATGCCCGGATAGGGAAGGATTTTGATGAGGCAGTACCATGCATTTATGCAGTTATATGCAGTCAGGCTTGGAGACAAGCATGTGGATCTGGTAGCCTGGGGAAGACCCAGACAGACCACACACTTGCAGCCAGGACTGGTGAGGTGGTTACTTCAGGAAGGGGGCTACCCTGTAGCAGAGAGACTGAAGGTGAGCCACAGCTGCTTGTGGGTACTGATGTTCCCTTGGACACAGTGACTGCAAGGGCAGAGGTTAGTAGTAGTAACCAGGCTGACAGTGAGCCACCGCTGTCAGAGGATGCCAGACTTCCTGTTGAAGGGGAGCTGGGAAGGGTTACAAAGAGAGAGTTAAGACAGGCTCAGCTCTCAGACCCTACATTACAAGGCCTTAGGCAGGTAGCTAGTGAGACACCCGATTCTCAAGGGAAGGGACAATCTGCATACTGGGACAAAGGGTTACTGTATAGAGAGTGGACCCCTGAGGGAGGGCTAGATGGTGAGATAATACAGCAGTTGGTAGTGCCTAGAGCCTACTATCTGGCACTTCTCGCCATTGCCCATGACATTCCCTTTGCAAATCATATGGGCATAAAACATACAAAGAGACGTATTATGCAAAACTTCTATTGGTCTGGAATTTCCAGAAATTTAACAGGTTACAGCAGGATGTGTGAGCAGTGCCAAAAGGTAGGCAAGGAAGAAGACAAGGTGAAAGCTCCTTTGATGCCCCTGCCAGTGATTGAGGAGAAATTTCAGAGGATAGCTATGGATATTGCAAGGCTACTCCAAGCTCCATAGGGAAAACATATATTATCCCAGTGGCAGTAGATTATGCTACAAGATACCATGAGGCAGTGGCTTTGTCCTCCATTGAGGCAGAAAAGGTGGAAAATACTTTGTTAGAGATTTTCAGCAGAGTATGTTTCCCAAAAGAAATACTGACTGACAGAGGTGCCAATTTTATGTCAGACCTGATGGCTTGTCTGTGGAAGCACTGTGGGGTGAAGCACCTAAAGACCACTCTCTACCATCTCCAGACTAATGGTCTTGTTGAGAGGTTACACTCTACACTCAAGTCCATGCTACAGGTATTTGCAAACCAGTTTAAGGGGGAGATGGACAAATATTTGCCCCATCTGTTTGCTTAGAGAGAGGTTATCCAGGAATCCACAGGCTTCACCCTTTGAGTTGCTGCATAGGGTCTCTGGACTTAATTCGTGATGAGTGGAAAGGTGAGTGTGAATCCCACAAGGAGTCTGTTGTGGCATATGTCCTAAACCTCAAGACAAGGCTCCATGAACTCATGGGCTTGGCCCAGCAGAAGCCCAACAGCAGAAAAAGGTCTGGTATGAAAAGGAATGCTCGAGCTAGAGAGTATGCTGTAGGGCAGCAGGTAATGGTTCTCATTGCTGTCAGACATAAGCTGCAGACAGCCTGGGAGGGATCCTACAAGGTGGTAAGGAAGGTCAGTGATGTTAACTACATGGTGGAACTGCTAGGCAGGAGCACAAATTGTACCATGTTAACATGATGACACCTTACCATAGTAAGGAGGTCGGAGGTCCTTGTGCTGAGTATTTGCAGTGGAGTGCAGGAGCAGTCTTGAGGGAGGTCTGGCAACTGATCTCCTCAGTGAGGCTTGGACTGTAACCTCCGTGGAAGGGGTGGCAATGTCCCAGCAGCTATCTCCTACCCAGGCTCGAGAAATCTGAGCTGTGCTACAGGAGTTTGGGGACATGTTCACTGGGAAACCAAGGTGCACCCACCAGGTGTAGCAGCAGGTGGATACAGGACCCCAAAGGCATATTAGGCAGGCCCCTTACAGGGTGCCTGTGAGAGTCAGACTCTGAGGGAGGAGATGCAGGAAATGTTGGAACTAGAGGTAATTCAGGAGTCCAACAGTCCCTGGGCCTCCCCAGTGGTGCTGGTGCCAAGGAAGGATGGCAGCTCCAGGTTATTTGTGGACTACAGGAAATTAAACAGTCACAGAGTCAGATGCTTACCCCATGTCTAGGACAGATGAAGCCCTAGAGCAGCTGGGTGGGGTTAAGTATCTTACCACCACTGATCTTACCAAGGGTTACTGGCAGGTGCCCTTGACTCCCACTGCTAGAAACAGGTCAGCCTTTGTGACTCCTTTTGGCTTATACGAGTTCACAAAGATGCCCTTTCAGATGAAAAATGCCCCAGTGACTTTCCAGAGGCTGGTAGACCATATTCTAGCAGGAGATTTTGCCCTTGGTTACCTAGATGATATTGCCATCTACAGCCATTCCTGGCAAGAGCACCTTCAGTATGTCAAGGAGATGCTGGCCAGACAACAGAGGGCAGGGTTGACCATTATGCCCAGCAAATGGGAGGTGGGTATGGCAGAGGTCTCCTATCGGAGACAGAGTGGGGAGTGGTAACATCAGGCCAGAACCTGTCAAAGTGGAAGCCATTCAGGTATGGCCTGCACCTGTTACCAAAAAGCAGGTGAGGGCATTTTTAGGGACAAAAAGGGTACTGCAGAAAGTTTGCCCCCAGTTCTAGTACCATAGCTGCTCCCCTCACTGACCTGAATCACAAAGTCTGTTATTGTTCTAATATTCATATTAAACACTGCACAGTCTAATATATGATGAAGTAAGATTTCCCATTCTTTAGCGTTAGTACAAGCATACGTTATAATTCTGTATACTTGTTCTTTCAATTTTAAATCTATAATGGTTGATAGTCCCAGTTTTGCTAAAGTTACATCTAACATTTTTACTGTATATATACAGAGTATGGCTATACCAGAAGCTCTCTCATTTCTCAAATTCCAGATGATCTTTCATAGTTTCCGTTTGCAATCTTTTTTCATTTGCTAAAAAGCATGTCTTCTAATGTAGTTGCATCTATATCACATGTATTATACCACTCCAAAATCCCTACTCTTCTTAATGTATTCTTAATACTTGTGTACATTTATAGAAACCACTCATAAAACCATGAATCCAAGGAAAATGAAAATTTTACAGTCCGTAGCTAATTACTAGGTTAGCTTTCTTAATAGGCCATTTTAAACCTAGCCAATTTCCCTCACAGAGGTGAGAATGAAACACTGTACATTGTTGCCTGTCAATCGTTAGCTGCATATATCCTTTTTAATAATTTTCCATTCCTTTTCTCTTTTGTACTTATCCCATTAATTTTCTTTTTCTGCCTTTTACCCCTTTGCCAGTAGAATTCTTGTATTTCTTTTACCACCTCCCAGTTTGTTTTGTTCATCATTTATTTCAGAACCTTCTTGTATATTATGTTTATTTTTTATTATCTACATTTTTCTTCAATTTTACTACTTCTACAATTTCTTCTCTCATTTTCTTGTCTTTTTCTTTACTCTTATTTTTGTTTTGAAATCCATCCATAAATGTCCAATTTTATTACATTTATAACATTTCAATTCACATTAGTTGTATCATGTCCCATTTCCCCACAAATATACCTTTTCTACAAAAAAAGCATGTTTTGGGTTGTCCCCAGTATTTTATGACACCCCTATTCATCTCCACATGTATCATGCTTGGTATATATGTATATTTTCTCTCTTTCTATTTTTAGTACAATATTACAATCCCAGCCACCAGTCCATAAACCAGTTTTGTCAAACTTTTGCAATGTCCAGTACTACTTTACATAAAGGTTTCAAATAGCCTTTCAAAATCTGTCTTTCTGTCTCTGCTGAAGTCGTACATGGATTTTCTTTCTTGGTTCCAAGTTAATTGCTTTTATCCCATAAAGATTCCATGGGTTACAGTCTTTCTTTTTTTCATATTCTCAAAGAAAAAATTCCATTGAAAAAGACAGTCCGAAATATAATGTAGCAAAATCTCTTTTTGTTAATAAGAATAAATGCTCTTTACTTCATGTGCTTATACACCCAAAGGAGTATTAAACTGCCCCATCCTCATACCTGTCCATTTCTTTTTTTTTTTTTTTTTTTTTTTACTTTGAATCCTTACTATGTACTTCTGTTTTTCATTTTTTGCTGCCTTCTTTTCTACTTCTCTCCTTCTTCTGTTTTGCTTTCTCTGTCTATGCTTTCTTTTCCATCTCACAACTATTCTTCATTTTCTGTCTCACTTTCTATCACCATTTCTTTAAGTAAGTCATCCTGCAACCCTCCTGACTGGTGGGGTCTAGTTATACATCCATCATTTGCTGACTTATCCTCCTCAAACAGATTTCTGTGAAACATCTCCTCAGAATCTTGCACACTTTCTCCGGTCTCAGTATTTGCTTCCACCTCCATTTTTATGACATTTTCATCATCTCCTTCTCTCTTCAGCACCTGGAATGGAAACAGAAGTGCTCCTACAAAATGGGTCCAACTTGCAGCAGTGACAAGTAGTGGAAGTTTCCTGATGCTATGGCCAAATTTCTCCTAGTAGTATAAATACCACTTTGTGTTTCCCCTAAAAAGAGACTACTAGCCTACTGGGACTTACCTGGTCCACAAAGGAAAATAACTAAATACATTATCCAATGGCTTTTTAAAGTGCTTGTATCTGTAAAACCTCTTCAGCATTTCCAGGCTCCACCTTCTGTTCTGGCTCCTCCTTTTGCTCTTTTTGAAAAGATAGTGAGATCCTTCCTCTAAGGAGGAAGACCAGGACTGTGATGAAGATTCCTTTGCCTACTGTTGTCAGGTACACTGTCCCTTGGCTTTGGCTTCTGAAGAAGATTTCCTTTTCCTAATTCACTTCTACAGGAACTTTCTTTTGGGGACACCATAGTAAAAATGATGCAGCATTTCTAATGGGAAGGTTCTAAAATAGCTGACACCCTACATAGATAATATCTGATGGATACCCCAGGCCCTCTGTTATTCCCCCAGTTCTGAAAGCTGTCTCATATGCACCTTTACTGCCACTTCCCTCAACCCTGAATCTCAGTGCCTTGCTCCAAAAAAGCCTCAAGGGTTTTCCAAAGTTCCTGATGATCTAAAGTTTCTTTACAAAAAATAATTCACGTGACCCATTTGTCATTTCTTTTGCTCTCTTCAATCATCCGATCTCATCCCTAATGTCTTGCCTACTGATAGCGATAGACAGGTGTGGCAAAAAGACGTATACCTTGGCCTCTTTGGCCTTTCACGCTATTAACTGTCAGACTTGTATGATGAAATACCTTTTTTGTATCAATATTCTAACCTAGTAGAGGTTATCCGTTTCCTCCCTTTCTGCAGGACCTTTGGTGTCAAGGGTGTTTGGTGTTCAACTGGTTTCCCCTTCTCAGTATCTAATTCAGGATATTTATATTTCCAAGGAAGGAGGGGTCTTTGAGACCTATCCTAAACCTCTGTTTTCAGGTACAGTCTCCCTTGGCTTTGGCTTCTTAAGATTTCCTTTTTCCTGATCCACATTTAGAGAACCCTTCTTTTGGGGATAACATATTATCTAATCACCTTTCTCACTGTACAAATCTTCAAAATGGTAACCTTACAGATCCTAAGACGAAAACAAAAATGCCACCTGCCAAGAAACCAGTTTATCTTTAAAAACTTTAATAAGCAAACATGATAAAAAACTGAGTGATTCTGTCTAAAAAGATCTGAAATTAATGCGCTCAGTTTTTTTTTCTTGATGCCTATTAAAGTTTTTAAAGGCACACAGGTTTGCTGGCCGGTAGAGTAGTTTGTTGGTGTCTGTTTTAGTTACAGTATTAAAGATCCTGTTTCCTTGGTTCTTTGTCAGGCTTTCTTTGTGACCCTGGACTTGAAAGAGATTTGTCTCCACATTCCTATTCATCCTTTTTTTCAAGAAGTTTCTGAAAATATTTGCGTCTTTACCATATCCTGGAAAAAAATGGCTACAAACAAAAAACCCTTATGATCTACAAAAATACAAAGAACAAAGAAACCTGGTCAAAAGACAAATCAACAAAGACAAAAAATAATTCTATTATAACCCCCCTACAACACTAAAATCTGACCCAAAAACATTCTAGCACACAATCAATCAAATACTCCATCCAGGAAATCCTACCTCACGCAATCCTACCCCATAAAAGACACCAGTAGAAACAGCCAACACCTTCAACACTTACTTTGTTGAATCTATATCCAATCTCTCTAACTCAAATAGCTCCAATACAAAGAACCCCACAAACCCAGCTTTCTCTTCAACAACAACTTCCAAAATCTTCTCTCTCAAGCCCGTCCCCACAACACACATCCATACCTTACTCTCCAAATTTAAACCCTGCTCTGTATCTGCAGATAACATCCCATCCTACTTTCTCCAGTCAGCTGCCCACTCACTTGCCTATCCTATCTCTATCCTCATAAACCGTTCCATCTCAGAATCCAAAGTACCATCCATCTGGAAACACTTCTACACCATACCTATCCACAAAAGGAGGTAACTCCACTGAAATCTCTAACTTTAGGCATATTGCCATCCTCTCCCCTCTATCTAAAGTTCTTGAAAAATGCACTCATACTCAGGTCATGGATCATCTCTCTCAGGAAAACCTACTTAAACCCTACTCAACATGGTTTTCGACCAAAGCACAGTACCTATACAGCATTTCTATCCTTCCTCAATACTATTTCCCTGGCCAGAGATGACCATAAACTTATCTCCTGTCTCTTCCTTGACCTCTCTAAGGCCTTCAATACAGTCTCTCACTCTCTACTATTAAACTGTCCAACCTAAATTTCTCTCCTGATTACAGTGGCATGGTTTGAAAGCTATCTAAGAGATAGATTCCAATCTGTAAAATGGGATACTGCTCTATCTACTCCACTACAAATACAAATGGGAGTCCCTCGAGGATCCATTTTAGGGCCATTACTTTTCAACATCTTCACAAACATGTTCTATACCTCTTGCTCACTCTCCTCTATTATACAATATGCTGATGACTCTACAGTCATAACTATAACTAACTCTCACTCAGAACTCTTAACAGCTACCCGGTCATCATTTAACTCAGTAGAAACATGGCTCTCCAACAACCAACTCATCCTAAACCCTAAAAAATCAAAACTCCTACTCTTCCTCCCTAAAACAGCTAACCACATTAAGACCTCCTTCACTATCCAGTCACTCAATAAAACACCAATCGTAGCCTAATCAAGCTCAAAACTCCTTGGTATTACAATCGAGGACCAACTAAAATTCGATCTCCACATAAATAATTGTATCAGGAAAACCCATCTTAAGCTAGGTCTACTATATAGAAATAACAAATTTCTTACTCAGGAAGCCAGGATAGCCCTCACTCATACCTATTTTCTTCCCTGCTTAACATATTGCTCTCAATTCTTATTATTTTATTTATTTTACATTTGTTGACCGGGATAGTCCAACTGGATGCATGTCCACTTTCAGCGGAGGCCCGGGGAGAAAAGCTCCAAGGGTAAGCAGATACAGCATTACATAATACCAGCATTACATATTACAAACAGACTATTTACAGAGATTACATAATTAAGCAAGTTAAACAAGTTCCACAGGTTACAGTTAATCCTGAGCACAAGTCAGGATTAAATTAAATTACACAGTAAACTGGTTAACAGATTTTTACACATTCTAGAGAGAGTTAACCAGGCTTGATACATTGACATAGCCAGTTAAGTGACAAATGTTGTTTGAGTCTAGTTTTAAATTGACCTAAGGTGGAAAGTAAGGTAATATCAAGAGAGTTCTAGGATCTACTTACAGAGTTTGCAAAGAGAGAATCACCGGCTGTGTTATTAATTTTGCTAGTCTGAATTAGTAGTTTGTTAGAGGATCGAAGCGATCTAGGATTGTTATAGGGGGTGATAATATTTTTAAGTGCAGGAGTATTGTCCGGATTAGAGGGGATTTTATAGGCCATAATCAGTTGGTTATACTGGATTAGGCTGGGTAGTTCAAGCCAACCAAGCTGATTTAGATTGATGCAATGATGTGTCCTAAAAGGCAGCACAGTGGCAAACCTGACAATGTGGTTGTAGCAAATTGAGAGTTTGTTAAGGACAGTCTTGTTTAAATTCGAGAATAGAGGGGATGCATACAGAAGGGTTGAAAGAAGGTGAGAGCGAGCTATGGCAATTTTAGCTGGAGGGGTTAGGAATGCTTTTATTCTGTAAAGTGGCCCTAGTTTTTTATTGATGACTTTGATAGTTTGGTTAACATGTAGGTCAAATTTTAGATTATTGTCTATGATGACACCTAATAGTTTTGTAGATGGGTCAGGGGAGATTATTGTGCCATAATTTGATTTTATGGTAAAGGTGAAAGCGGTAGACCTACGTGTTGATGAAAATAACAGCATTTTAGTTTTTTTGGGATTTAGGATCAGACTATGTTCAGAAAGCCAGTTTTCTATTGTATTAAAGGTGGTCTGGGTAGCTGACCATAACTCTACTGGGGATGTGGTTGAGCAAATCAGAGTAGAGTCATCAGCATATTGGATACAGCTGACTTTTTTTTGGGATGACAGTATAAAGGTCGTTAATGAAGATGGAGAACAGCAAGGGCCCTAGTATAGAGCCTTGTGGTACTCCAAGGGTGTTAGGTAGAAGGTTAGAGAGTTTGTTCTGCCAGAGGACAGCCTGCTGTCGACCATTCAGGTAGGATTGAAACCATTGGAGGACTCCAGTATCTAGACAGAATGTTTGCAGGGTGTGGATTAAACGTTGGTGATCAACCACATAGAATGCCTTAGAAAGATCCAAAGAGAGGGCTGAGGATATATAATTACTGTTGCGATTATGGTTTATGGTGTTAGTAAAGGCTAGGAGGGCTGAAGTAGTGCTGTGATGCGGACGGAAGCCATGCTGAGTGTCTGCCATAAGGCGATTTTGGATTAGGTGGTGCATGAGTTGTCTATGAATACATTTTTCCATAATCTTTGCAAGTGGAGAGAGTATAGCTATTGGCCTAAAATTGGAGAATTCAGTAGTGCTGCCTGAAGTGGGATTACATAGGATATTTTCCAGATGGTGGGAATTTTAGCTTCTACTATGGTTCGATTGATTAGTATTGAGACGGGGTAAGCAATAGCATCAGCTGATTTTTGTAGGTACTCAGCAGGGAGTTGATCAGCAGAAAGTGTAGTGGGTTTTAATTTTTTGATCAAGGTACGGATAAGTGAAGTGGCGATTGGTTGAAAGCTGAACGCGAGTAGGTTTCTAGGGGTGCTACTTTCAGGACCAGGGGAGCTAGGAGGTAGTTGGCTAGCTAGGGCTTGAATTGTCTCAGTAAAGAATTGGTTAAAACTATCAGAAACATCTTCAGGGGTTTTATCAATAGTAGTAGCAGGGATTGGGGTTGAAGTTTGTCCAGGATGTAGTAGATTATTTAAACCTGCCCAAAACTTCTGAGGGTTATTTTGATTTACTGTCTGTAAATTATAGTAGTATTGTTTTTTGTCTTGTAAAATTCATTTTTTGGTTTCGTTCCTGGACTGCCTGTATTTAATGTGATCTTGAGGGTCTTTAGAAGAATGCTACAAAGCCCATGCTTTGTTTCTAAGAGTAATTTTGAGTTTAGACTCTATAGAAAGCCATGGTGCAGTTTTTGCCTTGGTTCTCTTTGAACAAACAGGTGCATGCAAATCAAGGATCTCAAGGAATTTGTTGTTAAAGTATGCTACATGGTGCAGTTTTTGCCTTGGTTCTCTTTGAACAAACAGGTGCATGCAAATCAAGGATCTCAAGGAATTTGTTTTTAAAGTATGCTACTGCTTCCTCTAAGGGGAGGTGTTTTAAAATAGACCAGTTACATGAGTTTAGTTCTTGTTGGAATTTGGCAGGGTCAAAGTTTTTATTGTTTCTAACCTTTCTGAGTAAGGGTTGTTGGGAATTAATGGTTTTGTGCTTAATTACATATGTGAGAAGGTGATCGCTTAGGCCATTAAGGAGGGTACCAGAGGTGTACAGTTGGGGGTGACTGTTTATGAGTACCCAGTCAAGTATACTTTCTTTTTGGTTGGGTTTACCTATCCTGGTAGCGGTGGATATGATTTGTGTAAATGCATGCAGGTTAATATGGGCGGTTGGGGATTCTGAGGAACATGTGCCCCCAGTCTATGTTAAAGTCTCCAAGTAGTAGGGTTTCTCTCCAAGTAGTAGGGTTTCTTGGGGGTAGTGACACGATAGCCATGCAGGATATCTTCAAATATAGATATAGTTTTACCTGGTGGAATGTACATACAGATGATATTAATGCATTTATTTTTATTAAGTTGCAATTTGGTGGCAAGAATCTCTGAATTATTAATCTACTAACCTTAACTCCTCTCTCATTGCTAGACTTCAGACTACATATCACAAAGTAGCTAGACTTGCAACTCAGCAACCCTACAGATCTCACCACTGTCTCTCACTAAGATACTTAACCTGGCTGGAACTGCCCCAACCTCTCCTCCTCGCTCCGCTCCAAACCATTCACTCAATCCTACATCAGCCATCTTTCTGTCCAGCCTTACACTCTATCATCTCCCACTATGCTCCTACAAGAAACCTCCGTAGCTCTTCCCAAGACCTTCTAAAAATCTACAAGCCCAAATCTAAAGCAGGACAAAATGTATATAACTATCATCCCTCTATTGAATGGAACAAACTCCCACTCGAGATTCGAACACAGGCACATCCCAAACAGTTTAAGCTAACACTAAAGGAATATTTCTAAAAGAAATGGATCTGCCAATGCTCAAACCCTCTTTGAAAACTCTCCATCTCAACATTTCCTAATCTATGTATTCCTCTTTGTAATACTCATATAGCTTCTGGTCAGATTTAGATTAAAAAAAAAAAAAAACATTTTCACACGCCTGATTTTTGTACTATATATTCCTTTCTGCTTACCCAATATATGTACAACCAATTGTTATCTGTATAAGACTTTGCTGTATTCCACTTGTATAAAATCTGTAATAAGTACGTAATGTTATATTTGTATGTACTGGAGCTTTTCTCCCTGGGCCTCTGCTGAAAAAGGGCTTCGGCTCAGTCAGACATTCCCAGTCAACAAATGTAAAATAAATAAAAATAAGATCTCAATTTTCTATTTTGCCATTTGCCTTTTTGCAGCCCCAAGAGTATTTGCCATGTGCCTAGCTTCTGTCATAGCCTTTTGCAGACGTCAAGGCATCCAAATTATCCTTTATCTATGCAGTCTTCAGCTTCAAGCTCCTTCTCCAGACTCTCTTCTGAAGGCCTTAAAGTTGAGAACAAATCTTCCCCAGTGTCTAGGGTCTACCTTAAACCTGAACTTTCTCATGGGATGTCAAAGCAACACCCTGACTATAACAGATTTCCTTCCCTTGCACAAGTTTTTGTCACTAAAGGAGGTCTCTTTCAGCACCTTCTTCCCTCGAAGATGACTTCAACAAGAGAGCTTTTAACAGGCCTGTGATTCATGTCATCCACTATTCCTATAGTTCCATTTAGCCAAGCTCCATGAGGAAACTTCAGTGGTACCTCAAATCCATACGCCTACAATACTGCTACCCACTAAGACTCCCAGATTCCTTTCTTAGCCTGCATCACAAAGGAGTTTTTATGGTAGATGAACTAGATCTAATACTTTTTCTGATTCCTACTTTAGCTCAGTACCTATACTTGAATGCTTCAGACCTGGTATGGGAGGCTTGTTACAGCAATATCAAGATTTAGGGGGTATGGTCTTCCAGAGAGGTAAAAGGCCACACAAACATCAAGAAGGTGAAGGCTGACTCTTGTTCTTCACACTCTAAACTATCTTTCTTTCCCAGGCCCACTCAGAATAGTCACAGACAGCACCACAGTTATATGGCACATAAACAAGAGAAGGATAAGTTCTTACCATCTGTACAAATCATCTTTTTTTAGTTTGGGAAGTTGCCATCTATCGCAGACTGGTACTTCAGGCAATTTACATGGCTTCAGAAGGAACACTGTGGCAGACTTCTTGCGCAGATCCAGGACAGACCCTTACAAATGGATGTTGAAAAGAGAGGTCTTCTTAGACATCATTTTTCAGGGGGCTACTCCACAAATAGACCCGTTTGCCATCTCCCACAACAGGCATCTGAACATGTTTTGTTCTTGGGATCCAAAACCAATGTTTTGGAGAGTAGATGCCAAGTCTTTTTCTTGGAGAGGTTTCAGACATGACAACGGAAAAACAGGCCAGAGAAGGTAGTGTGGACCACAGCATATGAGCAGGCATTCCATAAGCTTAAAGAAGCTTTGGGACACCCCCCGGTCTTAGCCAGTCCACATTACAGCAAACAATTTGTTGTGAAGGTGGGTGCTTTGAACCCTGGGTTGGGGACTGTACTTAGCCAGACTTCTTCAGAGGGAGAAGAGCACTCAGTGGTTTATCTTAGTCGTAGGCTCCAACCCAAGGAGAAATGCTATGCAGTTGTAGAAAAGGAATGTCTAGCCATAGTGTGGGCACCACAGAAACTTCAGCCTTTCTGTACGGAAGGGAATTCACTGTAGTTACAGATCACAATCAAGCCAGCCAGCAAAATGCCAAGTTACCAACATGGAGCCTAGGGTTGCAAGCATATATGTCGGTGCAGCACCACAGTGGGATTAGCAATGCCAATGCAGATGGGCTCTCAAGAAAGGGAATGGGGTAAGGTATACCAGATAGACTCAACCCTCTCAAGCAATGTTTCTCAAGGGTCACTTGCAAAACTAGCTTGAGTTCTCAGGGGGGGGGGGAGAAATGTGATAAACAGAGTCTGCCAGCCCAGCCAGAATTGTGTAAATAATTCTATGTCATTGTAAATATTAATATGATCCACAAAGTATTAGTTTAAGGGTGTGCACACTTATGCAACCAGCTTATTGTACTTTTTTATTCTTTATATTTTTCCCCCAACAGATTTGTTTTTCAATTGAATTGTACAGGTTATAGGTCACATTAAAGGTAGGAAAAGTTTTGAAATTATTTATTGTGGTCTAATTTTTTTATGTAACAAAAACCTGGCATTTTAACAAGGGTGTGTACACTTATATCCACTGTATATGTGTGTGTGTATATATATATATATATATATATATATATATATATATATATATATATATATATACACACGTGTGTGTGTGTGTGTGTATATGTGTGTGTGTATATATGTGTATACATATATATATATAAAAATATATATAAAATACATAAAAAGGAAAGGGCTGTCCAGAATTACTGATTATTACAGAAAGCTTCGTGTCCCTGCTCCAAACAGCTGACACATATGAGCATACACACACACACACACCTGGGAAAGGCAGGCACAGATTTACTGGCTATGCCCCCTTCTGCCCAGACTGTAAGGTAGTTAAACCACCACTAGACACTCCAAAGCCAGCTACTGTAAGGCTCTTGCAAGGGTACCCAATTATACTGAGTGAAATTAATATTAATACAAACGGTAGTTTGACCAACAGCAAGACTTTCAGGAGTGGCAAGAGCTGTCACCAAATATAAGTACTCTTAGAAATTAAATTATTCTGTAAAAGACCAGCCACAATGAAAAGTTTAAATATATTTAATAATAAATAAAAAAAGAACATGAAAATACTAAATATCTACTTACAGTAAACAGTGTTTCAATCACAGGGAATGTTAAAATAACACTGTTAAAGATTCACACAGATAAAGAAAAACAGTACATAACTAATCTGTTAGTTAGTTAGTTAGTTAATTAATTAATTAATTAAATTAATAACTAATGGAGCTTTTCTCTCCGGGCCTCCACTGAAAATGGACATATATCCAGTTGGACTAGCCCGGTCAACAAATGTAAAATAAAATAAATAAATTTGGAGATCATGAATAGAAATGAGGAAGAAAAATCATAACAGGAGACCTTAATAAGGCATTTGAGACAACTGGACATGAAATCTTATGGGTAATAATGAAAGAATATAATACAAGTGAGAAAGTTAGGAAATTATGCATGTCAATGTGCGCTAATAATAAAGTAAAAATACTTGTAAATGGCTGGTTAAGCCAAGAGGTACATATGAAGAGTGGTGTAAGACAGGGATGTCCAATGAGTTATATACTCTCTGCATTAGTTATGAACAAGATAGTATGTGAAATAGATCACAAAATGAAGGCAGAAGGGTATTTAACGATTGAAGGGCTAAGAATTCCAGTTCTGTAAACATATGCAGATGACATTATAATAATTGTAAAAAACAAAAATTGGATAAAAAGGTACTAATTTACAAAAACAAGTGTTTAGATGCAATAGGGATGGCTTTAAATAAAGAGAAAAGTAAAGGTTTAGGTGATGTAGTAAAGATAGTGGGTATACACTTTACAATGAATGAAATTTCTGTGTTCGGTATACAATTTGGGAATTAAGATCCAAGTAGAATTCAATGGGAAAAGCACAGAAAAAATAAAATAAACCTGTCTTTTCTGGAGAACATATAAAATATATTCAAAAAATGCTTATTTGATAAATTCAGTACTCATGGGAAAAACAGCACACTTAGCAAGCACATTTAAGTTGCCAATAGTATTTGAAAAGGAATCAATACAGATACTTTTTTCATTTATAGTTCTGGACTAAACCCAGTTGAAAAATGTGTTTTTGTGTGTAGATACAGAGGAAGGAGGGTTACGGTTAATTAACCAAGTGATACATGCTAGGTTTGTACAAAGTGACAAGTGGATAAATACAAAAGATGAGATTAGCAGTAAAATTATATAAATGTAAGTATGATTTTCTTTTTTTCCTTTTACCATACCCTAAAAACTGTGTATAAACGAAGCAATAACATTTTTGTGGAAAATAAAAATTGATGATATAGAAAAAGATAGAAACGTACGGTAGAAGAATGTAATGACAAAAACATTTCTATATAACACCAGGGGTAAATCTAACAGATGAAAATTAAAGCTATAAAAATAAGCAAATTGCGTAACTCTAACATAGAATGTCAAGATTTTTTTGTGGAAAGTGGAAAGAAATAAACTGCCAGTACAAGCAAATATACCATACAAGAGGATTTTCTTTGCAGGGATGTCTGCCTGCATGTACCAGGGAAGGTCAGAGCCCTGATAAACTTCAGTTAAGGAACCAGGTATTTCCTCTCTGACAAGAATCTGAGGAATACTCCCCAGCCCTTCAGAAATTATCAGACTAGGCTCCTCCTTCTTGTCTGTACCAGATATCAGATCAGCAGACATGCAAATGACCCTGTCCTATACTGCCCTCCAATGGGGTCATTACGGCAGGGGGGGATGCAGGAAGCGGACAATCTGTGGAGCGGACACAGTGGGAACATTATGTAGGGGCCAGACAGCTTAAGTCTCAGGTTTATGTTTCTTCAGAAGTCGTCACCCTGGTATCAATGACTTGAGGTGTGCTTTCCTGAATTATATGAAGAGAGGCATGATGGAGCTTTCAGACTAAGTGTCCAAGGCAGGTACAAGCTTAGCATTGAGCATTCTACCTTCTGCATGGATGAGGCTACAATATGAGCAAAACATAACTGACTTCAAAAACTGGCTTAGTTTTTGGTGTCATTCTAAGAGAGTCCAGCACTTGTCAGCATGACAGGATATGATTGACCAACCAGGAATGGCCTGCATCTGTCCCCTCTAGGGTTTTGCTTACTGGCAAAGACACTATCCACCCCATACTGCATTTTTCAGGCAATGCCATCCTGAAAAACATACCAACATAATGAAACAATGCTATGAGCCTGAAGAAAATCTCCCTACAAGCCTTTCTCACCCTGGCAGATAGAGACATCCATGTAGTAATTGAGCCATGGTTTAAAATAGCGGAGAACACTCCAGCTGTGCAGGGTTATAATGATTTCCACACGTTTAAATCAACTACAGCACAGAGGGTAAGAATGGTGGAAGTGTATCAGTCTATATTCAGAAGACAATGACATCAAGGCTGTTAAAGCAACCAAGATGCACCAGAGCTTCTTCATGTCCAAATAACCATAAGATTATCATTATCATATAATCACCATCATTACCATATATTAGCTAGCTGTAGAACTCCATCAATGACAAAAGAAAGCCGCAATGCCTATCTACAAGAACTAGAATCACTCATTATTATACCAAATACCATTTTCTAGGTGATATATGTGATGCCCGTGCACTTGCCCAGCAACCAAGGAGCCTCAATCCTCACCACTAACACAAGTGAGGGGCATCCAAATAAGGAAAGGATAATAAATACACACACAATAAAGTACAATTTCCCTTAAGAGCACACAGAGATCAGGGTCAGTCTGGGGCTGGTTTCTCCCTTTCTCTCCAGGTCCTCAATCAGACTCCCCACTGGCACAGCTACAGGGTCCATATCTCAGCCTACTGGGCAAGCTAAAACCTCCATCACCCCCTCTGCCCAACCAGTGCTTTGCATCCCTGTCCAAGTAGCTGACATACACATACACTTTGAGATTAGAGTTTATACAACCACACAGACACTCCTGGGGAAGGCTGGCACAGGTTCTCCAGCTGTGCCCCTTTACTGCTCAGTCTAAAAGGTAGTACCAGCTGCCACCACCCATTAATATCAGCTATTCAAAGGCCCTTCTGAATGAGTGTCCAATTATTACTGTGCAATATTATTATCCAAATGGTAAGTGTGACTGAACAGTCAAGGCTTATTAGAGTGACTTGGTACAGTGTCACTATTATACATGCAATGTACTCTAGAGCTTAAATTAACTATACATAAAACAGCCACAGTTGAAAGGTTTAAAAATATTTAATAATAAATAATAAAATCACAAGACAATACTTCTTACTACACAGTGCTAGTCAAGAGTTCAGAGATCACAAATAAATACTTAAAATAATACAGTAGCAAAAGTTCTGACATCACAGAAAAACTAGTCTAATCTTCCTATTTCCTAGCTATATATAACAGAAAACACAGCTCTAAAATAAACTTACATAAAGAGCAAGACAGTGCTGGTGATGCTGGATGTTCTCAAGACAAATGCTCAGAGCTCTCCGATTATCTCTCTTTAAATGGATAACACAGAGCTGATTCACATGACATCATTCTTCACACTTCTCTAGTGTTCCCAGGCTAACAAACTACATTTACATTCTTTACACTAGGTCAGAAGCCAGATCAATAAAGGACATTTATACATGCAAAATTCTAGCCATTAACTCTGGTCTTAAAACAATATGCAGGATGCCTCCCTCTAGACATATCGGCTCCGAATTTTGACATCAAAGACGGTCATAAAATGCTTGACTTAACTTTCTTACAGCAGAGTGCACTGTTGTTACTTTTTTGCAGTTCAATATCTAATGCAGTCTTTTCACATTTAACAGAACAAGCCAGTGGCTTACATTAATATTTACAAATGACAAAATTAGCTACAGAATTCTACCTGGCTAGGCTGGCAGCCTTTACCTATCTTCACAATATAAAACTTATCCAACTATAGGCTGAGAAACGTATACCACCACTAGTGCAAAAACACAGAGATTCCAGGTCACTGCTCGATACAAATACCCTGAAACAATTAGTCAAAGTACCAACAATGAGGAAAAACACCTTGGATCTTCTCATTACTAATACAGGAGCATCTTGTACCTTGCATGTCTTCATTACTTGTTATGTCTGACCATAAGGCAGTCTCTTTTGAAATAAAACTGAAACCAGAGATCCCTTCTGCCCAATGTACCTTTAGAAATTTCCTAAGACTAAGTACATACACCCAAGTGATATAGAAGCAAGTTTCAAATCCCCAACAAACCTAGTTAACTCCACTAAGGGCAGAGAAATGTACACCACCACACTATAGCAGCAAGTGAACAGCTGCTAAGATGCAGCACTATTCTGTAGGAACACGTGCAAGGCACAGCCCAAAATAAACCAACATGGTGGAACCATAATATCAAAAAGCTTTACAAGAAAAGGAATGAAATTCGAACAAAAGAAAGAAAAGTAATTCCCAGAATGTCGCAGACCCTGTCACTGAAATAAGCAAAAAGTTCAGGAGCTTAATAAAATCCACCAAAGTGAAGTTTGGAGGCTAAAATAGCTACTCAAGCCAAAAACATTCACAAGACATTTTTTACTTATATTTGCAATCTCAAAAGTACAACACAGCAATTCGCTGAACTGATTGTGAACAATGTTTCCTACACTGAGGCTGAAAATATGGCTAACCTACTGGCCAATAAATTTAGCTCTAACTTTACCCCCCTCCCTCACTACTGTCTACCCATCAAGATATACCTGAAACTGTCTCACTTCCATGTATCACACAAGACCAGGTCCCAAAAATGCTATCAGAATCTACAAAACAATGCAGCAATGGGTCTTGGCACTGCTCCTGGAAGCATCTTAAACAGCATGAAGCACTATTTAGTTAGACACAACACTGTTCAATTTCAGCCTCCATACAGGCTTTGTAATAATGGAATGGAGAACAGTTGCAGTCCTTCTCCTGCATAAGGGAGGACCTTTCACAGACCCAGGCAATTACAGACCCATAAGTCTAACCAGTCTCACATGCAAAGGCAAGGAAAGACTTATCATGGAATTAAATCAATCAATTAGGACACAGGGAACCTCCAAACATGAAACCCTTCTCAGTAATGGATGTCAAAGGCAGGTCATGCTTACTCGACCTGGTGGATTTTTTTGAAAAGGTCACCAAAGCAATGGATGAAGGCAAAATGGTACACACCATATACCTTGACAAAGTTATTGACAATTCCCCACTCAGTCATAGTAGAAAAGCTAAATAAACTGGGAAGAAACCCATAGGTCACCCGCTGGATTGCCAAATGGCTCTCAGATAGGACACAGTTAATCAAAATAGGGGAAAGTTACCTTCACAAAGAAACCAGACACCAATGGAGTCTCCCACAGTTCTGTACTGGGACCTCTCCTGATTGGCATCTACTTTTATGAAGTAAAAGCCAATACCAAAGGGCTCTGGCTGTCTACATCTGCAGATGACTGCAAGCCAGGAGCAGTCACTGAATCCCAGATTACTTAGTCATCCTGCAGGAAGGTGCGTCTAACTGGTGTGAAAATCATGGACTGAAACTAAATGCCAAAAAATGCATTACTGTATCCTCTGGGACGTCATCAACCCCAGGGAACTTCCACATTGACAATACACCCCTAACAGTCTACCCAGTACTATGGGATTTAGGGACTTAGACTGTGACTTAACTTTCTTGCAACAGACAAATGTTGGTCAAAAGTCATTCTATACTGCACAGCTTATAAACAAATGTATTGTGTCTAGATCTAGGGATACCACTGTCCTCCTTTACTTAGATCTATGGATGGGAAAACAGAAAATTTACCCCAAGACTGTCCCCTGCACTACTAATAGATGCAGTTCCTACATTGTTTACCCCATGCATGGTTCCCCTCAAATTATTTATGGCATGATTCCATTTATTCTTATTAGTAGTAGTAAGTAGTTATCGACCAAGAGATGGGCAAGACAAATCTATAACTAAATGGATTGGTTATTTTGAGCATAAAAAAAGGAAACTGACAAGGGATAAATGGCATGCAAGGGCAGCTAGCCTAGCACATACCTATGAGCCTACAGATGTTATCAAATCAAGTGCCTCGGGTGAATAATAGTGACAATATTTCAGACCGGGCAACTATTAAGGATAGAGCTCCACAGGGGTTGGTGTTTGGCCCGATCATTTTTAATTCAGTCTTTTTTCTAAATCACTCTGTCCGTCTCTTTTGACCATCATGTGACAATGGTTGTCAAGAATTTTTTTTTCTTTTTTTTAGCACAACTAATTGCCAAAGGAATATCATCAAGGTCCACAAAGGTAATCACTATATTTAGCACTGGGACGCTATCTATGTATTCAATTTCTGATGGGAAATATTTGTCTCCCTCACTATACCATTAGAGACCAAGTTGGCATGGACTTTCTAGAACTCTGAAACTCCAATATCTTTATCTATACTACAACTCCAGTCCAAAGTCTTCACCCTCAGATAAGTAAAACAAAAAGTTGAAGGCCAGGTTTTATTACCTCCCAGACCTCTGGAATCAACCTCCTCTGCATATCAAGGTGTGCAACTCGCTACCTTCCTTTAAAATAAACAACTTAAATATCTGGATTAGTATCTGCAATTTTATTCCAGGACTGACTGGTATGGCCCCCCCCCTGGAGAAAGGAGATGCGGCCTGAGGAAAGATACTGGCAAGGTGTGAATGGCCATAAGACTTACTGACCTTGGAATATCTATAAAGCTAACCATTTCTGTATGGCAAAATCTGCTGAAGATTTAAAAATCTGTAATTTAATAAAGCCAGATGACCATCAAATTTTTAATATCCATTTTAGTACAGATAATGCACAGATGACTCGTACTCAGCTAAACTTAAACTGTATAAATGTTGACCTAATGTACTTTGGAAGATTTTAGACTCACTCAGATCTTTTGTTGAGTTACTCCATTACTGCTGTTGTTGCAGAACACAAAAGATCTAGGTATCACCATTTCCAATAATTTCTCATTTACAAAACATGCACAAGTAATAAGAAACAAGACTGTTTTGCCATTGGGTTTATTTTGAGAAAGAACACCACACACCGTACACCAGCACTGATCAAAATATTTACTGTCTATGAAAGGTTGACACTTGAATACAGTTCTGCTTTCTGTGCTTACATTAAAGGGGGGAGGGGCAAAGTAAGTTTATGGCACACATTCTTAAGGACACACAATTAGACTATTTTGGTAGACTCTAGCCATTGGGTTGATATTCCTTTTTGTTTTAGGCATTTAACAGGAGAATTGTTTGGCCTACAAGGCAGTAAATGACTTGGATCCGAGGTCCATTTTCAACTTAGAATTGTTTTAAAGTAGTAAAATTTCTGGACATGAGGTTACATTTAAACTGGACTCCTGCAGAAGCATGCACAGGACTAAATCCACTTCATACTCAACTGCTCATTACTGGAACAAGCTGCCATTGTGTATAAGAGAGAGTAAATCACTGTCCAGTTTTAAGACGTATCTTGAATCTTCGATGGGTCCACTTGTTTACTCAACCATGCCACAGCCTGCTTCCTGAAAGCATTCTGGCCTACATGCAGTTTATTAGAACTGCTGAATTATTGAATATAATTAAGTCTGTTTATGATACCAGCTACAGCCCATAAAAAACACACATCCTAACATACTCGTGTTTTGTTTCATTCTTTCCTCCGAGTTAAATGATAATTTTCATTTTTTGTTTTTCATTGTTGCCTTTTGCAAAGTCCATTTATGGTAATGAGCTTCATCTACTGTTCATCATACTACTGCACTGTATTTTTTTTTTTAAGTAGGTCATAGCTGAAAAAGGACCTTCTTTCCTTCCACCCACCTGCAGAATAAAAAAAATAAATAAAAATAATAAATCTGATTAAGAAAATCCTGCGACTGGCACACAGTTTTACTTTCTCAGTATGGTATGCAAATATGCATAAATAATATCAAAACTTGGCCAAGACCAACAGGAACAGAGTGAGAGGGCAATGACAAGAGCAAACAAAAATGCTGCATTACATCCTCAGAGTGATGGACTCCAGAAACAGTTCTCATTGTATTCTCCTGATCCTACTACTTCTTAACATTGTATACTCCTGATCATACTACTCTGAAATATGTGTATGTTTTTTACATCCATGTTATATCACCATACTGTACAATTTAGTTACACTTCTAATCTCACTACATAACCAGGGCCAAGCCTGTAAACTTGATCAGTGCTCTACCCCCGTAAACAAAACACAGTAAATAAGCAAACAGTTAATCCCCCTACCTCAGTGGACCCCCATCAGACCACACCTTAAGCACCATATACATCTTCGGGGGCTGTCTTCTCAATGAAAACATAAGACCTGTAATTGCCAGCTCTACAACGAAAAACATGTAGTTTCATAGGGAAGTACTAAGCCAGTTGCCCTTGTGGGCCATTTTAACCCTAGCCAATTTTCCTTTCAAAGATATGAATCAAAGCCTGTACTTTAAGTCTGCAAGATAAACACCTTAACCATTACACCAAGCCCCAATCTAACATATTTTTTTTCTTTTCTAATTTACCCTTTGTTCACTGGGTTAATTCCACTAAGCTAGTGGCTTCATTACATAGGAGATCCATAGTATTTATGCTACCAGGGGGAACTTCCCCTACTCTTTTCGATAGGTGCAGTAGGATGGTTTACATGCACTTGAGCTACTACATAGTAAGAACTGTAAAAAAAAAAAAAAAGCAAAACTCAAACTTCTACAATTGAACTCGACCTTTAAGTTGCTTTTCTTCCTATTACAGGATTCCAGTATTGTGTAGGTACCAGAAACCTGCTTGTACTTCTCTTTCATTTCCTTGCCTTGGAATCAAAGAAAGGGAAAGCCACCTAGTCCTTTTTTTTTTTAAGTAAGAAATCTCTCTATTGAAATAAGAATTATAACATAGACAATCATACATTTATATAAATGACAATCATACATTCATATATAAATGACAAAAAATACTGACATTTTCAGTTGTACAAAATACATACAGTGGATATAAAAAGTGTACACACCCCTGTTAAAATGCCAGGTTTTTGTGATCTAAAAAAATGAGACCAAAATAAATCATTTCAAAACTTTTCCCACCATTAATGTGACCTATAACCTGTACAATTCAATTGAAAAACAAACAAATCTGTTGGGGGGGGGGGATATAAAAAATAAAAAAAACGTACAATAAGCTGGTCACATAGGTGTGCACACCCTTACATTAATACTTTGTTGAAGCACCTTTTGATTTAATCACAACATTCAGTCTTCTTGGGTAGGAGTTTATTAGCATGGCACATCTTGACTTGGCAATACTTGCCCACTCTTCTTTGCAAAAGCGCGCCAAATCTGTCAGATTGTGAGGGCATCTCTTGTGCAAAGCCCTTTTCAGGTCATCCCACAGATTTTCTATTGGATTTAGGTCTGGACTTTGACTGGGCCATTCCAAAAAGTACAGTTGTGTACACTTACCATAAATGTAGATGTTCGAGTGTATTCACTGTTACAGTCATTACATTTGGGTAATCTGCTGGCAGGTTGCCCTCAGTCGGCCTGAATTCCAATGTCTTGGGTCCTGTGTCGGTTGCTGTCTCCACTTCCATGAGGATTTGGATAAAAGGGTGGCAGATGAATAGTTTGGTTGGCAGATGAATAGTTTGGTTAAGAGCCACACTGGAAACCACCTTAGGCATAAATGTAGGATTTGTCCTCAGAGACACCCAGTCTGGGTAAAATATGATAAAAGACTCCACAGCCATGAGAGCCTGTAGCTCTGAAACTCTTCTTGCTGAAGGAAATGCTAGTAGCAGAGCTGTTTTCCATGATAAGAACTTTATATCAGCGGTAGCAGCTGGTTCAAATGGAGGCAGGGTGAGCTTTTCCAACACATAATTGAGGTCCCATGCAGGTATTGGTGATCTTCTAGGAGGCCTTAAATTTTTGGCTCCTCCAAGATACTGCTTTAGTAAAGGATGAGAAAAGATTGGTGGCTCTGTATTGTAATGAGCCGAAATGGCAGAGGCATGGATTTTAATTGAGGAGAAAGATAGGCCTTTGTCAAGCATCTCAGTCAAGTATTGTAATATCAGAGGAATATTTGCTTCTGCTGTATCAGTTTCCTTGTGCTTGATTTTAAGCACAGAATCTCTTCCATTTATCAGCATAAGATTTTCTAGTACTAGGCCTTCTGGCTTCCAAAATGACATCCATCACAGCTTTACTGAGAGGTGTTGTTTGTATAACTACATGATAGCCATGCTGCCAGGTTCAGTGTCTGGAGTTGATTGTGCAGGATCTGATTGTTTTGCTGGGACAGTAGTTGAGGTCTTTGAGGTGAGGTCCAAGCTGGGTATTGAGACAAGTTCCTTAGGATTGGGTACCAGTATTGGCGGGGCCAGTCCGGGGCAATTATTACCAACTTTGGTTTCTTTTGTCTGACTTTTAGGAGGACCTTGGGAAGAAGAGGCAGAGGAGGAAAGGCATAAACTGATAGGTTTTTCCAACTGAAGGATAGGGTGTCCACTTTCTAGGCTTGTCTGTGATAAGTCCTTGTGCAGAATCTTTTCAAATGATAATTTTGAGGGGAGGCAAATAGATCTATGTCTGGGCTCCCCCATTTCTTTGTTATCATGTTGAAGACTTGTGGATCTAGTTTCCACTCGTGAGGATCCATAAGGTTTCTGCTTAAATCGTCTGCCAGAGTGTTTTGCTTTCCTGGCAGGAATTGAGCTTGAAAATGTATTTGGTAAGTCAAAGCTGTGTCCCACAGTGCCATGGCTAATCTGCAAAGGGGGTATGAGTGTGTGCCCCCCTGCTTGTTTATATACCACATGACAGTGGTGTTGTCCGTCTTTATCAGTAGTTGTCCTGGATGAAGTAAGTCCTTGAAGGCTGTTAGGGCATTTTGAACAGCTAGCATCTCTTTCTGGTTGATATGTAGATGCATTTGTTTTGGGGTCCATATGCCCTGAAGGCATCTTCCCACCATGTGGGCCCGCAGGTATAATCTGATGCATCTGTTGTTAAGGTTTGGCTGGCAGGGGGTAGAGTGAAGGCTTGTCCCATGTTTTGGTGACATGCCTTTGCCCACCATAGAAACTCCTGTTGTAGGCAGGGAATGAGAGGAATCATTGTTTCCAGACTGTGACAATGTTGACTCCATAAACGTTTTAGGTACCATTGAAGTTTCATCATATGCAGTCTTGCATATGGAATCAGTAGGATGCAGGATGCCATGAAGCCCAAAGTCTGCAGAATTTGTCTTGCAGATAACTGGGTTTTTGTTGCCATCAGTTTGAAGTAAGTAGCCAGTTGCCTTTGCTTGCCTGGCGTGAGGTAAGCCATCTGGGCAGTTGTATACAAGCTTGCACCCAGGAATGTTATCTTTTGAGAGGGTACCAGTTGTGATTTCTTTTCGTTTATTGTGTACTCTAGGCATGTTAGAAGCCTTTTCACAAATGCCAGGTGTTGAAGAAGAATGTCCTTGTTCTCTGCTTGAATGAGACAGTCGTCCAAGTAAGGATATATTTGTATACTTTGTCTGCAAAATGCAATTACTGGTGCCAGGAACTTTGTAAAGACCCTGGGCGCAGTAGATAAGCCAAAGGGCAGTGCAGAGAATTGGTAATGCATTAAGCCAGCCTTGAATCCGAGGTATCTTCTGCACGATAGTCTTACTGGGACATGCAGGTATGCCTCTTTAAGGTCTAATGTCACCAGCCAAGCATTCTTGCCCAGCATGGGCAGAAGCTGCTGCAAAGTCAGCATTTTGAATTTTGGAATGTCCAGGTATGTGTTCAAAATCGATAAATCCAGTATTGGCCGCCAGGCCTTGTCCTTTTTGGGTACCAAGAACAGTCGAGTAAAAACCTCGTCCTTTTTCCTGTTCTGGTAGTGGCTGAATGGCCCCCATATCCATGAGGGATGTTACCTGTTTCTGTGCCTCTGCCCATTGATATTTTGGCTGATCTGGCCAACTGTTTGCCATTGGCAGAGTACAGAAATTGAATCTGTAAACCTGTGATACTATGTTTAGCACCCACTTGTCCTGGGTTATTAACTGCCAATTTTGAGCAAAAAGTGCTAATTTCCCCCCTAAGGGTGCTGCCAAAAGTTAAGTGCTTGTTGTAGGCAGAGGGAAGTCATTGGGATGGTTTTCTGTAGGTTTGCGCTTTATCTCCTTCAGATTTGGAGGTAGAAGCGCCCCATTGCTTTGACCTGTATGAGTCTTGTGCCTGGTATCTGTAACCCTTAGGGCATCTGGATTTGCCCCTTTGAGCTCTGTCTGACACAGGAAAGGACCAATGTTTTGTAGGCCAGTGTCTACTGAATCTTGGTGGCTGCACTTGTAAGAAGTCTTTTACAGTTTGCATAGACTTAGCTTTGTCTTCCATTTTCTTTAAAACCTCTTCTGCCTTAATACCAAACAGAGTATCATGCTGTAAAGGTGTATCTAGCAATTTAGCTTTAACATGATCAGGCAAATGTTGTTCCTTTAGCCAGGCATGCCTCCTAATCACAGATCCAGTAACTGTGGCCCTGCAGGAGGCCTCTAAGGAATCAAAACCACATTGCAAAGTATGCTTTCCAAGCTGTACAGCTCCATGCAATAATTCCTGCAATTCTTTATTTTCTGCACATTCAGAAATCAACATTTTCTGTTTCATCAATCCCATAACATGTTGTTGATATTTGAGCATATAAAATTGACAGTTTAAGGTCCTAATTGCCAAGGTTGCAGATGTATAAACCTTTTTCCCCCCATCTGTCCAGTGCCCTTAAATCTCTGTCAGAGGGGGTAGGATTTTTTGCTGTTAAGGCCTTAACTCCCTTTGAACCCTGTGAAATAGTTTCAGGATCAGCAGCAGGGTTTCTAAATAAAAATGTATGAGAGTCAGGGACCCTGTAATATCTGTCAGGCTCGCTGGGAGCTGGAGGTAAGGAGTCAGGGGTTAAGCTCGACTCCGAAAACACATCATCCACAATGTCTAAAACAGGGGGTATGGCTAAAGGCCTGCGCTGAGGGAGAAGGAGGAAATCCCTGTGCCTCTTTGAAATCTTGACTCTCCCAGTGAAAATGCTCCCTCAAAGTATGCAAGGTTTCTCCAAAATGAATAATCCTCAGGGGGTGATTCAGATGGTATAGACTCCTCTGAATCAGAATCCTGATAGGGAGGTATAAATAATTCCTGATCAGAAGAGGAATCAGGAGAAACAGAAACCTGATCTGAAGATTCATAATCAGTGTCTTGCCTAGGCCTCTTATCTGGGGGGATGGGAACTCCTGATCAAGGTAATAAGGTCTTCAGCCATTTTGATCATCTGTTTTTTAGGCATAGAGGCCTGTGCACGTGGCTTATGCGTCGTTTTTTTTAGTTTTAGAAGTTGCTTTTGTCTTTGGTTTTGCAGCTGTCTGTTTAATATACAAACGTTGAGGCCTGAATACACCCTCAGAAGCCGGTGCCTGCTCAGCGGCTCTGGACCCATCCAAGGGAGATACATCCGTGGGTCCAATACTTTGAGTATCTCGCGCCATGCCGGACTCCACATGGGTGTCGGTAGGGGCCTGCGACTCGAAAGTAGCAGGTATCAGGGGCTGCAAAAGCACCTCACTGAGTACCGGCGAACCGGTGACTGGCTTAGGAGAAGCTTTGTCGTCGGTTTTGGACCTTGACTGTCTCTCTCTGTCCTTTTCTTTGCGTTTTTTATGTACTCCGGTAGTTGGATTGCTATCAGATGACATTTCTGGGTAGTTAAATCTGTTTCCAAAATACTTTGAGGCAAAAATATACCGACACTTAATAGTGCGTTGGTTAAGTCTAGCACAAAACCGACAGCCAGGCACGTTGTGATCAGGGCCTAGGCAAGGAATACAGTATAAATGGAAATACTTATGAGGTATTTGCTTCCCACAGGTAATACAATTATTAACTTTTTCTGACATCGGTATAGAGCAAGAAAAAAAGTTTCCCCAATGGGGTACTTAGCTTTAGTGAAGACTTTGGTTCTGAAACTCGAATATTTCAGGAGTCGGCCAACCAGCACTTGAGAAATGCTTCTGCTTCGGGCACCGCGCGGCAAGAAAGACTAAAGAAAATGGCATCAGCTGCATGTTTTAAACCCCTGTTGACCTGACGTCATGGAAGAGTAGGCAGCAACCGAGGCAGGACCCAAGACTTTGGAATTCAAGCAGACTGAGGGCAACCTGCCAGCAGATTACCCAAATGTAATGACTGCAACAGTGAAACATGAAGAACATCTTTAATTTTCTTATGGTGAAACCATTCGTTTGTTGATTTGGATGTATGATTGGGGTCACTGTCGTGTTGAAAGGTGACATTCATCTTCAGCTTTCTAGCAGATGCCTGAAGGTTTTGGGCCAAATGTGACTGGTATTTGGAACTGTTCATAATTCCCTCCATCTTGACTAAAGCTCCAGTTTCAGCTGAAGAAAAGCAACCCCAAAACATGATACTGCCATCACCATGCTTCACTGTGGGGATGGTATTCTTTTGGTGATCCGAAGTGTTGTTTTTGCGCCAAACGTACCTTTTGGAATTGTGGCAAAAAAGTTCAACCTTGGTCTCATCAGACCATAACACATTTTCCCACATGCTTTTGGGAGACTATGTACTGTTTTGCAAATTTTAGCCCTGGATGTTTTTCTGTGTTTGAAAAGGCTTCCATCTTGCACCCCTACCCATAGTCCAGACATATGGAGAATACAGAAGATTGTTGTCACATGTAGTACACAACCAGTACTTTCCAGAAATTCCTGCAGCTCCTTCAGTGTTGCTGTAGGTCTCTTGGCAGCCTCCCTGACCAGTTTTCGCCTTGTCATTTCATCAATTTTGGAGGGACGTGTTCTTTGCAATGTCACTATCGTCCCACGTTTTGAGGACTGTCTTTACTGTGTTCCATGGTATATCCAATGCTGTAGAAAATTTTTTGTACCCTTCTCCTGATTGATACCTTTCAACAATGAGATCCATTTGATGCTTTGTAAAGCTCTCTGCGAATCACGGCTTTTGCTGTACCAGGCAACTGAATAAATGTCAGGAAAATCCTACTAGGACAGCTGAACTTTATTTGCGGTTAATCAGAGTCGCTTTAATTGATGGCAGGTGTGTACCCAAGAAAACTGAAGGCTGTAATTAAATCAAAAAGTGCTTTAACAAAAGTATTAGTTTAAGGGTGTGCGCACTCATGCAACTAGCTTATTGTACGCTTTTTATTTTTTAGATTTTTTCCCCCCTAACATATTTGTTTTACAACTGAATTGTTCAGCTTATAGGTCACATTAAAGGTTTTGAAATGATTTACTGTGGTCTCTTTTTTTATATCACAAAAATCTGGCATTTTAACAGGGGTGTGTACACTTTTTATACCCACTGTATAATCTTCTACAACAGCCATTGTCAGTCAAACATTACGCAGGTCATTCAATTCCTGCCTTCCCTTAAACCTCATTCCTCCTCCAAAACATTATGCATGTATTCTTCCCACAATTCCCATTTTTTATATGTAATTTGCTCCTACCCTTTTCTAAAGATCCCGGTTCCAGTTCTTTTATCTCCATTACCATATTTGCTACTTACATTATGGCTAGTTTAGACTCCATCCACTTGTTTTTTAAGCTCAACTTCTCACATACTTTGCAGAGGAATTGTCTCTTTTTGTATGATATACTACAGACACTGATTAATCTGTAGTGTACCCTGTCAGGTATTGCTGACAATCTTATACAGATAATTAGCCCTGCTGATGTCAAGAGCTCAGCAGCTGCTATAAAAAAAGACAGATGTGAAACCATTTTCCACTGTCATTATTGCAGATTGCAAGACAGGTTACGGACTTCACAGACATGCCTTTCTTTCACAGCAACCATAGCAAATAGATCAGTCAAGGGTTCAAAGGCGGTTGCCACCTCTTCTGATAAATTTACATAAGCAGCATCACAGTATTGAAATGCTAAACTTTAAATGCTGATTGTATATACTATTTATATGTTAAAATGACTTCAATGTAGTCTCAAACATGTCAGAGGCATTTAGAGAAAAAAGTCAGGAATATTTTTTCTTGTAAAGTATCAGCACATTTACCATGTTCATGCCCCCCCCCAAGAGAACTGCCAAAATCAGGATTGCTCTACTTCTCTGCAGGAAGAGAGACCGTGGTAACCCTATACACTAGGTACACTGATACTGTTTATAAGAAGTTCTTTTATGCTTTCTTGTGACATTCTTCCAGAGGATGGATGCATATTTTATGCAAAGATCCACAGGAAAAGACATCGTCCACTGACATTTGAGTCAGTCCTTCACAGATACAGTACCATCAGCATTTTCTAGTGTACAAATAAAATGTAACCACTGATGGCAACCATGATACACAGCTTAATTTACTTTGGCTTGCATGTATTACTGGGCCTTTCACTAAAGAAAAGCATTAGGAAAAATAAATCAGAAGTTAGTCAAATGTCTGTCATTATACTGTAAATATGTAACCGGGGGTTGGAGTAAAAAATACCCTTCATAAAGGCTTTACATAACCTAGACGTAACAGGAGAACCAAACAAATTTCCAGAATGAAAATTAGAAATAGTAGCCAACTAAAGTTTAATAGTAGAAAAACTAGTGCCCTCCCAAAAAAAAAGAGGCTAGAAAGGACAGGAATGGCGATAGAGGAGCTGAAAAAGGACCGATGTTCTCCTTGCATGCCCAGTATGTGAACCTCTTTCACTTGCTTCTATAAACCTTTTTGCTAGAAGGTTTCTGAGAGGCCAACACAATGTCTTGAACAGGGGAAGTAAGCTCGGACCTCTGTACAATTACTGGAACTGGAGAAATCAAGCAGTTAGTTTCAGGGTGCACAGATTCGGATGATAACCCTCCGATGGGTGAAGGAGAAGATCTGCTCTGGGTTCCAGTATCCATGGAGGATATTTCACATGAGACCAGAGAAAGGGGAACCAACTCCGATGAGGGCAACAGAGAGAACTGAGGGTCACTGAGGTCTTAAGCAGTTTTGCTTACTGTAGGAACTTGGGGATCAAGGGTAGAGGAGACCATGGGGCCAACTATGAACTAGAGCAACCCTCAGGGACTTCCCCGGCAGAGGGATCAGAGCGAAGTACCTGCTGCACTTGTTGTTTTTGAGGGGAAGCGAACAGATCACAGCAGGGTTCGCCCCAACAGCTGAATATCAAGCTCGTCATTGACTGGTTGAGGGACCACTTGTGAGGGGTCAGAATGGACCTGCTGAGTTTGTCTGCAAGGACAATGGACTTCCCCGGTATGTATGTTGCAAGTAGAAAGTGGTCTGAAGATATCGCCACTCCCAGACCCTTATGGCCTCTCTACACAAGGGGTACGAACGGGTTCCCTCCTGTTTACTGATGTACCAAACCACTGACATTGTCTGTGTGAACTGCAATTGTCCCTAGAGCAAAAATGTCCTGAAAGGCTTGCAACATAAGGAGTACTACCCTCACCTCCAGTACAATGATATGCAATCTGGTGTCTAAGTGAATCCACATGCCTTGGACCATCTTTCCCTGGATATGCCCCACCCCTACTGGGAAGAGTCTGTGGTCACCATGGCTGAGGACGATGGGAGAAGGAAAGGCCTGCCAATCATCAGGTCATTACAAAGAAGCCACCACTGAACATGCTTTCTGCAAATTAGAGTCAATTTGATAGAAACAGATAAGAGTTTGGTAGAGAACAGACCACCGAACATCCAGGGTCCATTGAAGTACTCACATAAAGAACCTCTGTAACAGAATAAGTGTAATGGCTGCCGACATAGACACAAGAGTTTAAAGTACTAGTCTTGCTGGAGGGGACAGAAGACTGAAAATAATATGAAGGTGTTCTCGCAGAGTATGTACGAGATGAGGTGGTTGTGATGCTCTCTGATTTGGGGTGTCTAGTAGGGCCTCAATGAATTCCAAGTTCTGCACCGGAATTAGGTTTGATTTCTGCAGGTTTTTGGCAATACCCAAAGGACTGATAACTGTAACAGGTAATCTCTGGCCTGGATAAGGTGATGCCTAGTTGGAGCAGATAGAAGCCAGTCATCCAGATAAAGAAACACCTGGAATCCTTTCAGCCTCAGGTGGGCTGCGACTACTGCCATGCATTTGGTAAACATCCGGGCCCGGCTGTGGTGAGGCCAAAGGGCAGAGCTCTGAATTGATAATGACTGGCTCTCAGGTTGAAAAGCAGAGGACTCCTGGAGTGTCTGTCTATTGTGATGTGATAGTATGCATCCTCCAAGTCTACTGAACACATCCAATTGTCCTTCTGCAACAGCAGTAAAAGACTGGACAATAACCATTCAGAACTTTATTTTCATAACAAATTCAGATTGTAAATTCAGATTGTTTAGATCCAGTATGGGTCTGAAGTCCCCGGTTCTCTTTGGCTATAAAAAGAAGCTGGAGTAAGTTCCGAATCCTCTTTGTTCGGTCGGGACCTCTTGGATGACCCCATTTTTGCATCTCTGGAACTGCATACTCACTCTGCCTGGGTGGGACATTGGGGAGTTTCTTTTGAGTCTCTGGTGGTTAATAGAAGAAAATATAATATCCTCTGGATAGGATTCTTAACACCCGATTGTTTTTGTTAGATAAGTCCAGGTGTCTGTGCAGAGAAAATAAATCAACACCCGACTGCCTCCAAAGTCAGGCAGCACTTCAGGAGCACTGAAAGTGCCTGTCAGAGAAGGGCTCCCTGAAGCCTTGATTTTGCAGTCCCCCTCTGCCACTAGTGTGATGTCTGCTAAAACTTCCCCCTCTGCCTGTGGAGGAAGAATCTCTGCACTGATCCTGGAAAGACCATTGGTATTTTCAAAATCAGGTTTTCTTGCCACCTCATTGGTTTCTTCAGAAAGTATGCTGAGGGGTAGAAAACTTGACCCTGATGACAGACAGGGTCTTCCCTTCCTGCTAAGTGCATGTAAGGGTATCTTTAACGGCGGGCCCAAACAAGGTGGAGCCATCAAAGGGGGGCATTAACAGAGGATGCCTTGAAGGGTTCCACTAAGTCACAAAGCCTCATCCAGGCATGTCGTCTAACTTCAATGCCTAAGCTGGCTGCCAGTGAGGCACACTCCATGTAATAGGAGATAAGCCTCATGGATAAATTAGACAGGGAGGCAAGAGTAGGTAGACACTTTCTCAAGGAAAGTCACGAATAAGGTCTCTGCTAGAGAGTTGGAAAGTTCTTTGACTAGATCTCTCTGCAACCAGGTAATTTAACAATCTCAGTGAGAAGGTGGCGGAGACATACACGTGCTTCCCAAATCTGTCCATCGCTCTGGACTTCCTGTTCACAGGATGGAAAAAGAAGTTTTGCTCAGCTAGCTCCTTCCTGGTGGCTACCACCACAACCATGACATCAACTAGTATACCCTTGGTCTAATGTGGTCTGTCTTTGGGGGGGAGACAAAAACTTAAATGGTCATCTCGGATAAAGCTGATTGTCTTTCCTGCCACTCTACTGTTTTTTCCACATTTTTTATTTTTGGTTTTATCAACTCGGATGACGAGTTTGTCTGTTGTCTGCCAGGTTGGTCACCCACGATGTAGATGGGCCCACCCCGAAAGCTTCCAAAAACACAACCTCTTCAGGAGGAGGAGTTTGAGCTGACCAACCACCTCTCAGCTTCAAGATCTCCAAAATGTCTCCAAAGGAGATGTCCTCTGGTGATGATGCGGGGATCCTTCTCCCTCATCAAGGTCCATGTCCTCAGTAACAGACGCTAATGGGGAGTCTATTTGCCTCCTCTTGCACTTCTTCTTATGACAGATCCTCCCCCTGTGTGGGGTTCAGGAGAGGTCTCGGAAGAAAAAGGGGCTTCCTCTAGAGAGAGAGCTTGGAGGCCCTTCAGGGCGGGCTGACTCTGAACAGGTATGATAGGCTCAGGTCTCTGATCCAATGGGAGATGACAGGGAGGATCATAGCTCTAAGAGGTCAGATCTCTAACAGTAGAGAAAGTCTCTTCTGTGATCTGGAAAAGCCGAAGGGCCTGGAGAGTCCCTCCCCAGCTCCCCTGGATCTGAAGTAACAGAAGAAGAGAAGGCAAGAAACAGCAACCTCCAGTTTCCAGTCTGAATCGGATCCGAACTGTGGAGCGCCAAATCCCCAAGGAGAAGGGATGGGACTGAAAGTCAGACCAGAAGCCCTCCTCTCGAATCTGAGAAGCACTCTGATCCAAAGACACCAGAGCAGAGTCAGTCAGGGCGACTGTCAAGAGTAGAGGATGAAAGCTTCCTCGGATCAGACAACGACACCACCGGGTGGAATAAGACCGTGGGGCTCCAATGCCGGCAATCAGATTGGGGAAGGAGACTGCATGGTAATGGGCACGTTCACAGATCCCAGAGGGGATGGAGAAACAAGACCCCCATCGGGATCGGAGTCTTGAGGAACTTCTGTATCATCCTGTCCACATTGATTTCTGATACGCTCCTGGAAGACCTTGACGAAGCTACTGAGGTCAGTCTGGAATGCCTGGAGGGTGCCTGCAGGATGCTGGAAGACAGGGTAGGTGACTCCAACATACTCAAGAGCTCTGGGTTCCAGGTGCAAGCTTTTGGAGCCAATGGTTGAGGATCTGATGTAGAGGTGGGCAGTCTTGGACAGCTCTTAGAGGTAGCAGCACTGATTAGATCCAAAGAGTGCTTCTGGGCCACTGGAGCAGAAGAGAACCTAGGATTCCTGAGATGTCAAATCTGAGGGCCTGGAAAGTTTGGAAGGTAGCTCCAACGAAGCCCAGGAGGGCTTACGTGGACGTTCCTTAGGGTCTGATGGTCCTGCCACAAGTTTGGAGGGTGTTTGAGCCCCTGGAGAAGCAGCTGTTTGAGCCCCTGGAGAAGCAGCTTCTCCAGGCAAAGTCCCTTTAAAATCAATTTATCCTTCCGGTTGGTTATGGAAAAAAATAAAAAAAAAAATATATATATATACACACACACACATATATATATATATATATATATATATATATATATATATATATATATATATATATATATATACACACACACACACACACACACACACACACACACACACACTTGTTTCCTGCCTTTCTGAACTAGTATAGTCCAGTTGTCATGCGTGAACGGGTGTACCTTCGGTGAAGGTTGTGCGTCAGGGCTGGTAACTTGGCACGTAAAAATCAACTAACAATCATTTAGCGGACCGGAGTTCCGCTGTGGCGACCCCTAACCGGGAAAAACCGAAAGACACAACAACAACAAGCTGAATTCAGGGCTGTGTTACAAGTTTCTGTGTTGCCCATACCTTACTTGGATAGAAGGAAGTTTCTCTGTTCACCTATCTGTCCCTGGAGGAGTGGTTTCAGCCCAGAAGTTAGTAGTTTATTGGCCATTTAGGGCTAATTTATCTCTCTTTCATTTCCCTGCTATAAAAAATGCATTTGTGCGGTTTTGCGCGCTGGTTTGCTAGGGTTAAACTATTCCCAGCTCCACAAAGTCTACTCTTCAATTTTTCCCTTGGAACTAGACAAACTTTCAACTTAAGCCCTCAAACCATTCATTTCACAGCCCAGCACTTGCTCAAAACTCATAGCAAGCACTAATTAACCCTAGCACTAGACTCCCTATAATGTCCAGAAGGACAAGGCTCTCTATTCGTCCCTACCAGCCAATCAGTAAAACAGCTCACTTTACCTATTCAGGCATGTCCAAAGGGCAGTTTCAGGTGTACTCTCCAGTCCAACTGGTGAATCTGGGCATTATCAGGCAATGTTACAACTGCCTCATGTACACAGACAACCCTCTGCTCCTACCACCAAACACTAATACATGCGAGAGATGCAGTTATACAGCCAAACTAGAGGCAAACTTCTCTCAACCAAAGACTGGAACTGACAGTCAAGAGAAGGGAAATACTTGCAACACACCACCAGTCTCATATAGACTTATTAAACCAACACCGGCAAATAACACACATAAATACACAAAAAGATAGCTCTAAATAAAAATCTGCAAAAGCAACAGAGACCTCCAAAGCAGAAATCCAAGCAACCTTCACATCCCATCACAAACCATGAAACACATAATTACATAATCAGTGTGCCACGCAATCACAGCCCTTAAGGCAAAATAACATACCCAACACACTAGTAATAGGCGATTCTATAGTCAGGCACACTGATGTCCCACTAACTAGGCTGCACAAGGAGAAGGTTGCAGTTAGTTGCTGTCAGGCGCCAGGATCTGCCACATAACACAAGCACTCAGGTCGCTCCAGAACAAGTACAAATACGTCTCTGTTATTGTCCATGTTGGTGTGAATGGCCTGAGATGTATCTCCCTGGACTACATGAAAAGCAACATGGAAGAGCTCTCTGATCACATAGCCCGGGCCGGTATGACACTGACCCCGAGTAGCATCCTGCCCTCACCAAGAATGATGCCACAGTATAAAGAAAAAATTATCAATTTCAACAATTGGCTAAGTTTCTGGTGTCATTCAAAGGGGATCCAGTATCTGTCCGTCTGGGATGACATGCTCGACAAGCCATGTTGCTTCGCAAGAGATGGCTTGCACCTGTTACCCTTAGGCTTTCGAATACTGGCCAAGGCTTTTGCCACCCCCATAGTGCCTTTTTTAGGCAAGGCTCAAAAGACAAACCCACCACTGTAAGTAGCACAAGTAACCAAAAACTGAGGGTAATGCTACTCAACACCAGAAGTCTAAACCTCAAAATGCATGCACTCAATGCGCTCCTCGGTATGGAGAACATCGATATCTGTGCAGTAACAAAAACCTGTAATAACTATAAAAATAAAAAACAAACAGTCACCAAGGACAAAACCAGTAGTCTTGATTGGTGAAAAAATTAATTTAATAACACACTAAAACATAAACGACTAAGCGCTTTCACCAGATAAACACACTGGCTCACCAGATAAACACACTGGCTTCTTCAGACCGAAGAAGCCAGTGTGTTTATTTGGTGAAAGCGCTTAGTTATTTATGTCCTTGGTGCTGTTTTTTATTTTTATAGTTATTACAGTGTTTTCCCGTTTGGAATTTATGTTATTTTGGTAGTAACAAAAACCTAGTTTAAGGCTCCAGAGAGCACCCCAGCACTACCAGGATATAACTCATACCATACTTTTCGGCCACAGAACCCGGACCAAAACATAAAAGGCGGGGGTGTATCCATATTCATCAAGGATACCCACACCTTCAGGTTAGTGGCGCAGCACGATGCCGCAGAGATCATCCATGTGCAACTAACAATGGGCAAAACTGCAATTCAAATTGTAGCTTGCTACAGATCACCCACCATGAACCAGGACACCCATTTTGCGTTTCTGGAGACACTGGAAAATATGAAGGTCCTACCAAACACCCTAATATTAACATAAAATATTAAACAAACATTAACTGGAAGAACTACTCAAGTACTAACGCCCTTGCCCAACGCTTCCTAGTAATTATAAACTCGAATGCCCTGGATCAAATGGTCAACATCCCCACCAGAGGTGACGACATATTGGACCTGGTCATCACCAACATGGGAGACCGGTGTTCCACACCGGAGATCAACCCCTCGCTGGTTAGATCAGACCATAGACTAATCACTCTAGACTAGATATCCACATTCCGCCCCACCCCCAGTCAAGGAAACCACCATGAATAACTTTTCAAAAGCAAACTTCACGTTACTTAAGACCGATGTGGAAAGGTTCACAGCCCCCATGCTAAAGGACAATGCTGTCCAAGCTGCTGAATCCCTTACAAAGGCACTCTATGAGCATCTGCAAGAATGCATGGATCGTGCTATTCCAAGCAAAACCAAGACTCACTCCTCCAAGAAAAGGAAACCAGTCTGGTGGACCCCTGCCATAAACAAGCTATACAATAGAAGGAGGAAACTAGTACAGAAAAAGAGTATGTCAAGAACCTAAGTGGAAACTCTCAGATCTGCTCTGAGTTAGTGCAGAATGGCACAAAAATACACTGAACCGACTGATATTGTCAACATTCTGGAAGACAGGTTTAGTGCAAACTTCACCCCACCCCCTAAAGGGCCCACAAGCATACCAGAAGAATGCATAGCCCCGGCAATCACTGACACACAGATTAAAACAGCCCTATCCAAAGCCAAAACCACAGCTTCAATGGGACCGGACAGTGTCCTAAGCTGTCTTACATGAGCTCCAAAATTAACTAATACCTCACCTAAACACACTGTTCAAACTCAGCCTCTCTACAGGCTACGTACCCATAGAGTGGCACACAGCAACAGTTATCCCGCTCCACAAAGGTAGAGCCACAATGGACCCCAGGAACTATCACCCTATAAGCCTGACTAGCCTGGCCTGCAAGGCTATGGAGTGCATCATCATGGAACTCATTAACAGAGACATTGGGAACCTCCAAAAATTGGACCCTACCCAGTTTGGCTTTGTTACGGGCAGAACATGCCTCCTAAACCTGGTGGACTTCTTTGAGACAATTACCATTGCTTTAGACGAGGGAAAGGGGGTCCACAGAGCCTACCTAGACCTCGGAAAGGCTTTCGACACCATTCCCCATTCTGGTACTATGCACAAGCTCACCAGCATGAACATAAAACCCTACTTCATGAGATGGGCTGCCAATTGAATCATGGATAGAACCCACATGGTGAGAGTTGCAGGCTGTAGGTAAAATTATAAACCGGTTACAAGTGACACCCCCCTGGGCTCAGTCCTGCGACCCCTCCTGTTCAGTATATACTTCTCAGAGGTATAGGCAAGCACAGGAGGACTATTGCTGACCAAGTTTGCAGACTACTGCAAACTGGGGGCCATAATTGACTCTCCAGTTGATACAGACATCCTCCAGAAGGGTCTCACTGAGACAGATACCTGGTGTCAAAATCATGGCCTCAAGCTAAATGCCAAAAAGTGCATAGTCATCCCCTTTGGAAAAAACAAAGTACCCAAGAACTATCACATACGTGGTAGTCCCCTAAATACAGAAAATGTAATAAGGGATCTGGGGACCCAAGTAGATAGTAATCTCTCCTTTGATAATCATATTGCCAAGGTGGTTAGAAAATCCTTCTATGTGGCCCACCTAATCACAAAAGGGTTTGCATCTAGAACAAAAGAGGTTATTGTGCCCCTCTACTCTTCAGAGCCATCATAGAGTACAATGCCCCATTTGGGATGTACATTACAAGACACCTGCAACAGCTGGAAAGACCACAAAAGTAACTTACCAAGAGGATTACTGGCCTTAAACGGATGCCCTATGCAGCCAGACTGAAGAAACTCCAGCTGTACTCTGTTGCATACCGCCTACTCAGAGGTGATCTCTGCCAGACATACAAGGCCATGTCCAACCCAGAATTGATGTACATGCTCCACCTAAAAAAAAAAAAAAAACAAATACCCGAGAGCCATAGGCTCTAGGGATCTTAACCTCAGCACAACGATAAATAGGACATGCTGGAGGGATAGATTCCTGTCCCAGAGACTCCCCATGCTTTGGAACAGGACTCCAATCTACATTAGGCAGAGCACCTCACTAACACTCTTCAAGAGAAACCTTGACGAGTGGATGGGAGACAGAAAACTTATCCCGGGGATCATTCCAGTGGCTCTGCTGGACAGAGGCACAGGGAATTAATGGCTCTGCTGAACAGAGGCACAGGGAACTAATCTAAGGGGGCGGCGAAAGCAAACATACTCTGGCTAGGCTTATAGATTCCCTCGGGCAGATAGCCTAGTACTTACCTATGAACAACAAGCAGGTGAGATTTTCAAGAATTACTATATTTGCTACAACTTTGTGTATTGTATGTTTTTACTTTTCCTCAAATTCACTCCCTTTTGTGATTTCTGAGCAGTGTGCTTTTGTGGATATAACAAGGTTTAAACCTCCAGTTTGTTAACTAGAGAAGGGTAGTAGTTTTCATTTAGGAACACAGTGATTAAATAGTTTAATAAAAAGTTATTGTCATAATAAAGGGAAGTCACTTTGCTTTTAATACTCTAATACAGTGGCATTCCTTCCCTAATCTAGTCAAATGCATAAACAAATTATTTTACTCTCAGCTGCATGTATCAGTGAGAAGTGCAAAAGGCAGAACTGGCAAGATTTTTTGCAGAAGTAGTTTTAATTGGCCAAGTATTTAAGTTTTTGTGATGCCACTGCAGGCAAAGATATTTCGGCAAGGTAAATAATGGGAGGGGATTGAGAGATTAGTAATTATTAAATCCTAGTTTACAAAAACACTAGAGGGTTCCAATGGACATTACATTAGTTTCTGTACAACTGTTAACTAGCTCGTTATAAATTCCAGACTAGGCAAAAGTGGGAGATGTAAAGCAATTCTGCAATAATTTACTAGGATTTTAAAGAAAAGGGGAGTTTTGAAAGGTCACTTACAAAAAGGGAAAATAACTGGGCCTAAAACTGAGGATTATGGCACTCTTGCAGTAAATGAACAAATGTCAAACCTTGCTTTACCAAATTAACTTTAGAGAATCCACAGGAGGCGATTCCTTTTATCAGAGGATCACAGAAAATATTTCAAATGAGTCTAGCTAATGTAGACAATCCTCCAAAATATGGTAAACATGTAGCTGGGCTAAGTGATGATGATTAACTATTTTTTTTTTTAAACTGCAAAAAGTTAGGACCGGATGAAAGTCAGTACATTAACAAGGATTTAATATAAATTAATTTGTTTGGGACGTTTATTATCCAGAAGCTGGATTAGGTCCTGGTTAATATCTCTAGTAAAAAGTAGCAAGATTTCATCCTCCTATGTACTGGCCTGGTCCTATTATTAAAATATAGTTCGCAAGTACTACTTAAAGTAATAGGAAGGACAAATTCCTACTTTAAACATAGTCATTACTGCCAGGACTTGCAGTACATCAAATTACTCACATTTCCACTGTCGTTCACTTGTTTTTCAGATTACTACTGTTTATATCAGCAAAGATTAGAAATATGTATGGAGCATAATGTACTTTGTGGTTCAGGATGTCTTAGTTTAATTAAAATTATTCCCTCAGCATACTTTCAGTTTAACTCAGTACCCCTTGGACATATACTTTTAAACCAAAGTAAAGAAAAGTACATTTAGGTGCAAGTCTTAATACAGCTGACTTATTAAAAAGGTGGATTCCAATGTACAGTTACTAATGTGAAAACCAAGAAACTCTTCTATCGCTAACAGCTAACTACCCTGAGTGATAAGTAGTAACGCTATAGTCAAAAGAAGAGTAGACTTGTAGGCATATTTGTCCAGTTGTTCTGCAACACTGTGCAGAATCAAACTGGTCTACAAGACAGCAAATAAGGCAATACAATGTCAAGAAAATAGCAATTTTAAACATAAGAAGTAAATTATGCACACTGTTTTACAGCCAACATACACTTTTTTGGAGGTTGCCTTTCAATAAAATACAATTGTTGGTACAGGAATGTGACCAAGGAGTTGCAAATGTAGAAGAGGATGAACTGGCTGGGGACAATGATAGGAAAGAAGTGAAATGAGTGGTTTCATGGTGACCAGCATGACCCTATCATAGTATGTGCGCACCGATCTAAGCTGAGCTGTGAAGATAAAAACAAACAATAAAAATACATGTCATTTCTAGCCAATGAAAAAGGCTCAGGAAAAAACTTGCAAGAAAAAGTGAAGCACTAATAGAGCCAAAAATATGCATGCACAAACCACAACTAATAGAAAAGCATATCAGAAGCAGCACAGTGGCAATAATCAAAATCCTATAAGTTAATGAAAAGGATTACCAACAAACAGTTGATCAACCTCACTAATAAAAGTGTACGTGCGTTTGTCTCCATGTACATGCATATAAAGAACAGAGCATTACAAAAAGTTATAATTGTAGTATTAAAGGAACTCCAATGACACATTATGTAGTAGAATTGTACATGACCCAAGATAAACTGTTGGAGCAGGGGAGCAGAGCAAAGGCAAAGCATGGCAAACACCCTAAACCAATGGTGTTATTCTATCAGGTATGTTATCCTTATTTCATACAGCAAGCTACAGAGGTCTCGTGGAGCCAGGTGTGGATCAGTTAATATTAAATGATAAATAATATATACAGTGGATATAAAAAGTGTACATACCCCTGTTAAAATGCTGGGTTTTTTGAGATATAAAAAAAATGAGACCACAATAAATCATTTCAAAAAGTTTCCCACCGTTAATGTGACCTATAACCTGTACAATTCAATTGAAAAACCAACAAATCTGTTGGGGGGAAAAATGTACAATAAGCTAGTTGCATAAGTGTGCACACCCTTAAACTAATACTTTATTGAAGCACCTTTTGATTTAATTACAGCATTCAGTCTTCTTGGGTAGGAGTCTAACAGCATGACACATCTTGACTTGGCAATATTTGCCCACTCTTCCTTGCAAAAACTCTCCAAATCTGTCAGATTGCGAGAGCATCGCTTGTCCACAGCCCTCTTCAGGTCACCCCATAGATTTTCTATTGGATTTAGGTCTAGGCTCTGGCTGGACCATTCCAAAACTTGTAATTTTCTTCTGGTGAAGCCATTCTTTTGTTGAACTGGATGTATGCTTGGGGTCATTGTCATGTTGAAAGGTGAAAATCCTCTTCATCTTCTGCTTTCTAGCAGATGCCTGAAGGTTTTGGGCTAAAAGTGACTGGTATTTGGAACTGTCATAATTCCCTCCACCTTAACTAAAGCCCCAGTTCCAGCTGAAGAAAAGCAATCCCAAAGCATAATACTGCCACCAACATTCTTCACCGTGGGGATGGTGGTCTTTTGGTGATGCGAAGTGTTCTTTTTGCATCAAACATACCTTTTGGAATTGTGGCCAAAAAGTTCAACCTTGGTCTCATCAAACATAATGCATTTTCCCCACATGCTTTTGGGAGACTATGTATTGTTTTGCAAATTTTAGCCAGACCTGGATGTTTTTCTGTGTAAGAAAAGGCTTCCATCTTGCAACCCTACCCCACAGGCCAGACATATGGAGAATACTGGAGATTGGTGTCACATGTAGTATACAACCGGTACTTGCCAGAAATTCCTGCAGCTCCTTCAGTGTTGCTGTAGGTCTCTTGGCAGCCTCCCTGACCAGTTTTCATCTTGTCTTTTCATCAATTTTGTAGGGATGTCCAGTCTTTGCAACATCACTGTTGCCCCATATTTTTGCCACTTTTTGACGACTGTCTTCACTGTGTTCCATGGTATATCCAATGCTGTGGAAATTTTTTTGTACAATGAGATCCCTTTGATGCTTTGTAAGCTCTCTGCGAACCATGGCTTTTGCTGTAGCAGGCAACTCAGTAAATGTCAGGAAAATCCTACTAGGACAGCTGAACTTTACTTGGGGTTAATCAGAGTCTCTTTAATTGATGGCAGGTGTGTACCCAAGAAGACTGAATGTTGTAATTAAAATCAAAAGGTGCATCAACAAAGTATTAGTTTAAGGGTGTGCACAATTATGCAACCAGCGTATTGCATGTTTTTTATATTTTTCCCCTAACAGATTTGTTTGTTTTTTCAATTGAACTGTACAGGTTATAGCTCACATCAAAGATGGAAAAAGTTTTGAAATTTATTGTGGTCTCATTTTTTATATCACAAAAAAACTGGTATTTTAACAGGAACGTGTACATTTTTTATATCCACTGTACATACATACATAGTATAATTCACATAACAGACACAATGACTAGTAGAAGAGTTTCTCTCACCATAATTCCCAAAACCATTTCTAGCCTGTCTTCTCCCTGAGTAGTAGACTCTGGATTTCCAAGCCAAGTGAATTTGCTGCAGTGCCCTTCCATTTGGTCTCGTGGATATACAAGTCGTGCAGCCTCATCCTTACCATCATGTCACCCACTTCACCTGTCATGGAACCTTATGTTGAGTGAGCAGTTTCTAGTTCATGTTTGACAGGTTGATAGGTTTTCCATCCAGTTTTCACTGAACCGAGCTATTCCAGGGAACTCAAGCTGGGCAATGGGGCACCAGATGGCCAGTAGCACATTGACTTGGAGCTGCTGAGCTTTATGGGGAGCACCCACTGGCCAGTAGAGGCACACAGACCCTTCCCACCATTATTATATGTCCCTGGTATAGGTCTGTGTAGGTCAGGTCCTCAGCCGAGGTATCACAGACAAATACACATGCCCATTTTTGGCAACATCAGATAATGTGACCATATCATTTAGATACAGTTTTTACACCACTGTGTAGCTAACTGTGGCACAGCACAGTCTGAGATCCATGTTCATATATCTATTCTTCTGTCTGGAGGATATTGTGCATATAGTTGGTACCTACGTTGGTCAGTCTGTTCAACACCCACCTAGAAACTGTACTGCTGCCCAAGGTTAGAACTGAACCTTGTACAACAATATATTCTTGAGCAAGTTGTGAAATATTTTTTGTACATATAAACAGCACAACTTTTTGTGCTTGCTTTGCTTTCTAAGCTAGCTCAGAGAAGTTGCTGAATGCTGGTTCATAACAACTGACTTTTTCACACACACACACACCCCCACCCAAGCTTAAGGTATACAGTCACACTTAAAAGCTGCATCAATTATTCTGTACTAAGGCAGTCTTTTTAATGTGGAAAATATTTTTTATAAAAAGCTTCTTAAACTCTTTATTAAAGCATGCCCAAATAATTATTTCTGCCCCAGGGAGGCTGGCCTGTAGATACATCCATAGATTTTTAAATCGATGTCTTCTGCATATGCGTGGTGGTACAATCCTTAAAGTCTATGGACATGTTCGTACACTAGCCTTCCAATGACGTTACTGGGAGATAAAGTAGAATTTAAACTTCCAAGGCCTTAAGGCAGTAAAATTGCATTTTACAAAGGAATTATTCAAAATATCCACCGATTTATATTTAGCCAGATGTGGGCAAGGGTCTTGCACTGTCCTGGATGGACCACATACTGTGGTGCGAAAGGCAAGTCAGTTTATATATGACTACACTAGAAAACACGTGTCCAGGGTGCATGCTGTCTCTACTTAAAAGGCTATTGCGCCAGCAGGGCTTCCTATATAGGGTAGTGATAATCGCCCCTGAGGAGTCAGGGACACATCCAAAAAAATCTACAGGTGTAGATGAATAGTCAAAAGTCAGTTTACAAGGGTATCTAGGATTTGCAATAGAGTAAATGATGCCCAACATAAATTTGATATACTAGAAAAAATGTTTACAGATAGAGGGTACTATAGTAGCAATGTTAGGAAGATCAGGGATATGATCCATGTCAGCCCAATAACTCTAAATGAACAGAATATTGATGTATCGAACGTCATGCTGCCGAGTTCTGGCCGTGATTGTTTGATGACTGTAGATACATCGAAGGGAGAGAGTGATAAGGGTGTAGGCACCACTAGGATCAACAAGAGGAAACAGACCTCTTTTGTGACTACTTTCACTAGTAATAATAAGGTAGTGAAGAATATTATTCAGAAGCATTGGTCTATATTGACCTTGGATAGCAAGACCAATAATCTAGTTGGGGACACACCGAACTTTACTCATCGGAACAGCAATTTGAAACAATTGTTATGCAATGAAAGAAAGAAAGTGGGACAATATGGGCAATGAAAAGGGACATATCCATGTAGACACTGTAGTGTCTGTAAGGTCTTAACTAAAAGAACAAACATACAGACATCCCACTTAAGTCTTTGAATTCATACCCAAGTTCTATGCCAACTGCACTACTATGCAAGTGGTATACCTAGCTACATGTGATCTATGCCCATGTTTTTACGTAGGGAAAACCACACAGCGGTTTAGGGACGGGGTATATAAACATTTTTGTCAGATATGAGGAAGGGTGACATCAAGAACGCTCTAGCCAAGCATCAGAGTTTTCAAATCATCATTTTTCTATCAGGGTTCTACAACAGGTACATCAGAATAGGAGGGGTGGTGATTGCAATAATTTTTTTGGAACAAGTGGAGCTTAAATGGATTCTTAGGATGCAAGCACATAAGCACCCAGGGATGGATAGTCAAGTGAACATTAAGCCCGTTTTAAGTGGGCAGAAACTGAAGGTGTATAGACACAAGTAATATATTTTATTGCTGATCATGATGTCATTTTGGTGCCACATTTTTTTGTGCATATGATTGGTTGTAATGTATTTTAAATATGTTTTTGTTTTATAAGGATCTGAAGAAGCAATTTGCGAAAGAGCTTGTCCTTTTTGTTCATTAGTTGGTGTTGTTTTGTATGAAGTTTTGGTCTTACCTTCTGGACATTCAATACGCACTGGTGATTCTTTTTCTTGTTTAAGAGAAGACATGCGACAGTCATGCATGACAAAAAATTATTCAGTGCCACTCTACTACATTCAAGAAAAAATGGTGACAATTGATATGGCACCTGACCACATGTAAAAAAGTGGGAAAAAAGGGATTGACGATGATGACCGTTATTTGCAGCAAATTTCTCTTTGCTAATCTACCAACTGAGATAGGTGCTTTCATAAAATTATTCCACAACTTACAGAAAACTTCATGATAACTTCTCTGTGTTAATTAAACCAGTTAAGTACTTTAAAAAAATTCCACAATTTGCAGAAGAACACAGGAGGCAAACCATGTTAACATACAGAAAGCTCTGAATATTGGAAAATAAGAAGTAGCTTAGATTAGCTATAAACTTGCAAAATAAAGTAACTTCACTAAATCTCCAATAAGGATTTTTTGGAAATCTACAGAAAATAATTTAACTATGCCAGGAGTTTGAGGGTCTAAGTCAAGACATTTAGATGCTCTGTGATGCTTTTCAGATTATTTTCCCAACATTTTCATGTACCCTCACATCGATGGACTTGTACAGAATAGTTCAATGTGGATGGTGTCAGCCACTTTCATCACAGACTGTTTCCATCAGTTAAAGTCACAGACACTGACTGCGTACAAATTAGATGTCATTGTGCGATCAGTTTAAAAATAACGGCCACAGTAACATATTTCACCATATTAATCTCGTACACATATACATTTACATACCGATACAGTTAAACAGTCATTTATCTTGCTTTAGTTTTATATATATATATATATATATATATATATATATATATATATATATATATATATATTACACACACGTGTGTGTGTGTGTGTGTGTGTGAATTTATCTAACAGCAGCTTCTATAAGATGCCTGCATTTCAATCCCCCCCCAAAAAAAACACTTTCTGACTGTGAATGCAGACGTCGGATTATGACATCATCAAATACAAAAAGGGCCACAACAATGAATTTCAACTCACTGCTGTCAGATGCACACAGTGAAAACAATGAAATGGGTAAAAGCAGACAAACCATTTTACTGGCTGTGGATCAATGTAAATTTTTATTGTCTTCAACTTACTGAACAGAGCAGCAGTATGGATTCAGCAAGAGTAAAGTACCTGCAGCTTGGTCTGATTACAGTAGCAAAAGTACCTCAACAGAAAACAAGCTAGACTTGCTTTCAATACAAACCAGTTTCAAATTCCTGTTCAAATAATCAAATTTATAACTATTTAACCTTACTGTTTTCAAAGCCTATACTTATCACTCCTTTACTATTCAGTGACCAACACTGAAGATTTCAGACTCCACTTACCCAGTTTGCTGAAAATAGAAGCATTCTACACCTGACTTCATCTCTTACTGACCAGCCAAGCTCAAAAATCACTCAGTTACACACTGTTCCCTTAACATGTCATCAATGCACCTAGAGTGATTATGCAGATTCAGCAAGTTTAGGCAATTCTTGGCTAAACAAATGCTGAAACACAATTACTTTTTTCTTTTACTGATTATATATATAATGAATTCACACAGAACACATGAAACCAACTTGCTGGCAAGTTTTCCAGCATTACTTAGACTTTGCATATGATCCTTAGTGGGAATACAATTATCTGGAAAACACGTCTTCACTACAGTAACATGGCTTACTAACGGGGCCAGATAAAATACCTTCTGCATGCTGTATCTCACCTGAAGGCCATACATCTGTCAGCCTCATCAAACAGAATGAAAAGCCAAGGTAGGAGAAGGAAGAAAAAAGAATGGTGGCTGTACTAATATCACAATATGAAGAGCAGAGCAAAGTAACCTAATTTACAGCCAAACCTATCGGATTATGAATGGCTACATCCAAAATGACCCAACCTGAGTAAAGGTGAAGAAAGTTAAAATGCATTACACCAGATTTTTTTTTTTGGTAATTACATCAGTACCAACTACCAAAACACAATGGCTATATTAAAATAAATAACTTGAGCCAACAATCAGGAATAAGTATACAATGGCCAAAGCGAATGCAACTTCAGGCACAGCAACTATCAGATTAAACCGATATAAAAAAACTACTAAGACAAAAACACAACCAAGTGCAACCTAAAAGTTCTTCTGAAACCTCAAATACAGCAGCACCTAACAAATGTCGATTTGTTTGCGATCTTAACTATGGACTCAGGATAGACCATCTATAAGCAGTAGAAAAAGACAGCAAAAGCCCTAATTAAGTTCCCCTTGTTCATTATCTTAACTGTGGGTGCCTGGTCTTTTCAACTAGCAGTAAAGACATACAAAACAACAGAAGGAAACACTCAGCGAAAGCCCTAGTGAAAATCCGCTTGTTTATATTCTTGGGGCAAATCCACCAACAGTAAAGACACTAGAGAGTAGTGTGGGGAACCTAACACAATATATAGGGACCGTCTGTTCACTCACAATTTTATTTCTGAACATGGGGATAAGTCCTCTGCCAGCAGTTTATATTCTTGGGGCAAATCCACCAACAGTAAAGACACTAGAGAGTAGTGTGGGGAACCTAACACAATATATAGGGACCGTCTGTTCACTCACAATTTTATTTCTGAACATGGGGATAGTCCTCTGCCAGCAGTAAAGACACACAGCAGAATGCAAACAAACCATCAGTAAAATTCTATATCAGTTTGTTTGTGATCTTAATTTTGAATGTGGGGGCCAGTCCACCAGCAGTAAAAAGGCACAAAGCAGAGCGGGGAAACCCTCAGCAAGTGACCTAGTAAAGGTCTTTCTTGTTCCCTTTTTCTTCACCATCTTATCAACTATATGTTTATTTGTTCACCATTCTGTCTGGAAACTGCATACCTACTGTCAACTTTCTGTGTAATTTACTGTACTAAGTTCACATTATTTAATATTATGTCTTCATATTTTTCCTTCCACAGTTCTACTAAAATGGGACCTGCAAACTAGAAATTCTCAGTTAAAAAATGCAAACTAAGTGTTCTTTCATTTTTTTAACATAAAGATTGTTTAGATTAATGTATAATAAAAATACGTGGAAAAAAAATTGTACCAATCCACATTCTTTGAATACACAAACAACCTACTGGAATCCAGAAAAATAAAAGAAAGAAAGAAATTCTGTCTCTTTTATCGCTAAAAAGACATGAGAAACTCACTTTTGCCAGAGTCTACCCCTCTTGGCTACAAGGGCACATGAGATCCAATGATCACAGTCTGAGTGTGGTGGAAGGGGTGGGATATAACATTTTCATTACTGGAAAAGCTGGAGCTAGTCAATACCAGCTGTTGGTGGCTGACCCTACTGTAAGAGAATGAAGATTCAGGAATGTATTAAAAGACATCCACAGTTATCATACCCATTTTCATGCTCAGGATCTCCAGAATAGACTATTACAAACCAGCAAAAAAGCCATCCGTCTGATGTACCACAACAACTGGCTGTAGTCCCAAGGGACAGACTCGCTCCTAAAACAAGCTTCTACTTTACAAGTCTAGCTAATTGCATTATCTATCAAAGCTGCAACAGTCAGCCAATCTATTTTAGAAATATGGCACATAAGACAACAGTTCTACATTCACAACAGACATCACACACTGAATAACTGGGTTCCACACTATAAAATAGTGAATGCCTTTCACAACATGCATTTACCTTATTTTACGTAACACTATGATTTCATCATTCATAAATATAGTCATTAACTTTTTGCATTGTATATTACTATTATTCCCAAGACATAAACTGGGGCAATTGCAAGACTTCCATTGCTGCACAAGATGCTTTAAGTTAAGCCAGTGTCACCAACTTGTGGTATATTTTGTGTACAAATACTCCATTCAAATGACACCAGACACATCACTCAACAAAGAAGACTCATAGAGCTTCACCTGCTGTAAGGAGACTCGCAGGTGAAAGACAAGGGTTGAACAGCCCTACTACTGAATGATGCTTGAACACAGCCACCACATGCTGAACAAACCAATGTGTTTCTTAGCATATATGTAACCACAAAGAAATGGCTCTATGGCAACCAAAGATGTCAAAGAACACTAGCGTGGAAAAAGTTAACCAAAATTTTATTACAGTCATTAAGCACCCCCGTCTTAAAAAATAAGATTTCTTCAAAATAACAAATACACTTTTAAAACCAGTATTTACACAGAATTCATTAAAGCAGAATTTTTTACATCACTTCCTGTTACTTGCCCCCTAAAAAATTAAACAGACCATTATTTTCTATTGTATTAGATACAATGTACTACACATATATTAAAAAATACAGTCTAAGAATCCGGGTCTCTATTACAAGATCGAATGCTTAGGTGAGCAAACACCTAAACATCGAACTTGTAATATCGAAAGCAAAAAACAGCGAATGACCAACTTAACGCAGGGAAAGATTTCCCTTGACCGTTCACCGGATTTTTGCCATTTTGTCTACTGTAGAACGATCTCAGAGTTGGTATATTTAGTTTGGGGGGTGGGTGAAGCCCTCCACTTGTTTGGGTGTAAAGTTTTTTTTTTTCTGTGGCAGACCAATGTGTTTTCCTGCGCCATTCGAAGTTTTTGGGTTCAATATTACAAGCTCGATGTGTAGGTGTTCGATCACCTAAACATTCAAATTTGTAATATAGACGCTAAGAATCTTACTTTATCCAAAATAGTCAAGAATTTTACATTAATTTATATAAAATACATAAATATATAGCTACATAACCTTGCACAGGTTTTTCAAGAGAATAAACTTTTCTAAAAATATCAAAACAAGAACCTCATATCATCATCATCATACCTTGAGTAATTCTTACAATTTTATTGCTCTCATTTTCAAAATTGGAGCTAGGGAGTTCTAGTTATTCAGACCTGGTGGAACATCAGCATTACGTTACAACTGCTAAACCAGTTCTTGATACACCAATATCATCTCCCATTGCCCCCCCCACCCCCCCCCCCCATGGGGGTTAAGTTCTACTTTTTCTAATACCAAAAATAAAAATCTGCTCTGAGCACACCTAACTAAATGTCTGTACAGGGCATTTCAGTCTTTTTCCTGACCTCGTACATATGCTTGTGTACTCTACTTTTGAGAGCACATTCAGTCTTCCCCACTAGTAGAAGCATGCTGTGCAAAAAGCTAAATACACGACCCTCTTGGTGGAACAATTAAAATAACCTGTTCCCCTTGAAAGTTTCCCCTATACTAGGAAGAAATAGAAATAGTTCTCCACAATGTGCCATATATGTGCACTGGTGGCACATACCACATTTGTATATGCCTTTTAGAACATGATTGCATGTGAATACTTTCTCATTGGTCCCTTTTTCAACAAGATTTTTAATATTTCAATAATTGTGCCTCCTTGGTGGATTACTTTTTCTCCCCTTTTCCAGGAAGTGTGGTTTCTCAGGCACAGTTTGATTGGATCCAAGAACCTCTGCCTCCCAGGATGCTAGGATTACAGGTGTATGCCACACACCCAGCAAAGATAGGTCTTTATTCAAAGAAGCTCTTACCACACATGAGGATCAAACCTTACACCTTGCAGATGAGAGGCAAATACCTTAACCACTGTGCCAATTAGTTTTCTGCCTGTTTTATAGGTGTATAGGGGCAGTTTGAGAAAAACTGGTAAACCATTGGGTATTTTAGAAAACCGGTCCCAATATTTAGTGACAATTTTCTGAGTACTGAGAGTGCTGAAATTGTATTTCAAGATGAGGGACCCATTACATTTGGTTATAGCCTCTGCCCCAACCGCCTCATCCTTGGACTCGGGGCACTATATTTGGTCCAATGCATCCAAACTGGATGTATTACCACCCAAAAGAGGAACAAATTTTGTACCTCAGGCCTTTTTAACACTTCACTCTTCTAGGGGAAGCTCTTGAATGTAATCCAGTTCCCTTACTAAATCATTGTATGCAGATATCATACAATCTACACTCACCATCAGCCCCTTGACTATATTCTTCTTTGGATGGTCACTACTGTGATATAAATGAGAATTAGAAAAACTGTCTTTTCTGTAAAGTTTAGATCTAAATTTCCTTTTATCCAAGTCTTTTACAAAAGCAAAATAAATCCACTGGCATCCAAGCCACGAAACAGAGACAAAAATAATTCCAACGAATCCAGTCAGTAAAGTCATACAAACAAACCAGGTATTATAAACCCACAAAATGCTAAAGGGTTAATGCTCTTCTTTTCAGCTCACTAGAAATATATCTAGCATTTTGTGGGTTTATAATACCCGGTTTGTTTGTATGAAAAACTTTAGTTACTGTAGCTTTTATTCTGTTAATTCTGACGTGTTTAATTAATGATGAGCCATCACTGGTGGTTTTGAATGGGTGTGTCATTTTACTTGTATTTTTAGCCTTGGATTTTAAACATTCTTCTTGGTTCTGATGACTTTTTTTTTTATTTAACATTTGTTGACCGGGAAAGTCCAACTAGGTTCCACAGATCCTGTTTTCAGTGGAGGCCCGGGGAGAAATGCTCCAGAAGCATGTCTTTAGAATGTGGAAGGAAACCGGAGTACCCGGAGGAAACCCACGCGAACGCAGGGAGAACATGCAAACTCCGCACAGAAGGCACCCCAGCCGAGAATCGAACCAGAGAACCTCTTGCTGTGAGGCGCCAGCATTAACCGCTGCACCACTGCGCCACCACCGCCACATGATGTCTGAACTATCAGACAAAAGTGCTTAACCGAGTGGATATTTGTTATTGAAGATTAAAACTGTGGTTTGCTTTACTGATTGGCTTTGTTGGAATTATTCAAGTCTTTTACAAGTGTGACGTCCAAAAAAATGAATCTCATCACAACTTACATTACTTGTAAATTTCAAAAATTCCAGGTTTGGTTGACGTAATTAATAAATTCATCTAATTCATACTTAGCCCCTTTCCAGATGAGAAAGATATCACCTACAAAGCGTAGGTATAGGACGCTGGATTGAAAATAAGGGGATTCAAAACGTACTATTGATCCCAATATAACAGTACTATGTTGGCAAACACAGGGGCACAAGCTGCTCCCATAGCCACCCCACTCTTCTGTCTGTTTGTAGTATTCCCCCTCAAAGTACAGGAAGTTGTTACTCAGCATTATATCCAAGCATTCCCTAACCAATCTGAGGTCACTGATGGTCAAAAATGTACACATCATAAGAATGCTTCCATACCACTCTAACCCCAAAGAGTGGGGAATCACAATGACTAGATCCTTAATGTAGATAGTCACTAAAAAGTTATGAGGGAAAAAAATATTTCAGCCACTTTTCCTAAAAAAATCCCAAGAATCTACTAGCACATGGTTGCACGGCTTTAAAAAATGATTTATGCTTTCTATCTGCAAAACAGCTAGGGGTGGGTTTTGGAATAAGCTGCTACCACAATGGGTCTAAGTGGAGGATCCAGAACATTCTTGTGGGTCTTAGGAATCCCAGAGATGGCTGGAATAATGAGTTTCGAGACTGCGAGGAAATCATGTAAATTTCTGTCCATCATACCTTGCAGTAGGTTTGTCATCTAATACCATATCAATATTTCTATAAGCAATTTGTTCTTTATTCCATGAAACTTGAACATATCTCATATCACCGTTCAACAACTCAGCTGAACTAGTGTGCCCCGAGTCCAAAGATAAGTTGGTTGGGTCAAAGGCTGAAACCAACTATAATACGTCCCTCCATCTTGAAATACAACAATGACACTCAAAATTCAGAAAATCATCACCAAATATCGGGACCTGTTTTCTAAAATGTGAAATGCAGAAAAGCTATGTGTGTGACTCAAGGGATGATGATGTTGTGGTTTACTGTGTTTCTAGTTTTGTAATAGGGTTATTGTTTTGATAGAAAAAAACATTCTCCTGAAAAACCTAAAAATATGCAAGGTTATATACCTCTTACATATTTTTTTTTACAAAAATTAATATAAAAGTATTGACTATTTCAGATGACGTAGGATTCGTAGACTGTATTTTTTTAATTTGTGTGGGATACACTTTATCCAATACAACAGAAAATAGTGGTCTGTCAGTAAGTTTTTTAGAGGAAAAGTAACAAGAAGTGACGTAAAATATTCTGCTTTAGTGAATTATTTTGAATTCTGTATAAATACTGTTTTTAGAAGTGTATTTGTTATTCTGAAGAAATCTTATTTTAAAACAAATGCACTTAATGACTGCAATAAAATGTTGTTTTACTTTTTTCTCCCTGATTGTTCTGTGCAGTCTTTGGGTACCATAGCAGAGGCATTTATTTGGGGTTACTAGTTTTGTTTGTGCTTCTGCCTTGCCAACTTTCTTTGGTTATCAATCCTTGCATGTATGTGCCAGATCAACACAAAAATCTACCTGTATAAATCTATCACATTCTCATACAGGGATTGAAGACAGAATCAAATGTAATGGGTAAACACGTACGTAAACAAAGAAGATGCCACTAAACCTAAATAAACTCTAAATGTCTACAGGGATCACTTAGCAAAAATCTGAAGGAACTTTAGCAGGGAGTTAGATGCATTAAAACAGTCTTCCTTTGTGCAGGTTTTATTAGCATACTACGACATTTATCAACAAAAGGGTATATATATTACACAAAAAAAAATAAAAACAGGGTTACCAAACTTATATGACTATGAGCTCTGTATATGAGGACTAGCCCAGGAATGTAATGCAGTACATTTCCTCAACTAGAATTAGGTTTGAGGACTGCTTGAGGTGTAATAGTTGAAAGTTTGAAATCTCTGGTCAACAAACAGCTCATACCTTCTTCATGTCAATATATTCCAAATTACTTATTTTATTCACAAATGAGGGGCAACCCCTAACCAGGAAAAGCCGAAAGAAGAAGAAGATTCACAATGAGTTACTAAAATGTTTCTACTGAAAATAAATGACAGTCTTGTCATATAAACACATGGTCCTCAAATGTATTGGAGGACTTATATATTTACCACATTATTTCAAAGGCAGCTAGACTTTTTTTCAAGTACTTCATGACTTAAACCCTCAAACAACATTGTACCATTTCCTATCCACTCAGTCCAATCTAAGTCCATGTTCTATATTGACCATAGATGCTTAGTTAATTTCCATATCTCATAATTTCTTACTATTCTATTAAAAACTTCAGACTTTTAGGAAAGGAGCTTGCTTTCTCAGAGCTAATCAATCAGTTTTGTTCACCTAAAGTTAAAACTCACAGTGTTTTATTAGGAGGAAATTCACAGATGACAAACATTTTCCTCTCTTTTTTAACCATCACATACTTTTCATTGAATACTTACTTTCTCGTCAACAGATAACTGCTGTCAAACACTAAAACTCCTAAGAGTCAAACAGCTGTTCTTAATATAACCTGAATTGCCCTTCTACCTAAATTAAAACATATTTATTTTCATAAAAATAGAATTCTTCACTATTCTGAAGATGGTCCTTGCTTCTTCTTAATACAATATCAACTGCCTATAGCCCAAATTACGACATATTTATTTTTGGTAATTCTAGACTTTTCTCTATTCACTAAAATGATGGTCTCTTCTTCCAAAATTTATTTTAAATTATTATAATTAATTGTGCCATACAGTAGCATAATCTGGACCCTATGTTTAACCTAAATAATATCTTGCCAATACTTGTGATAACCAATAAGAAGCTTTTCTCATTTAACAAACTATACTTCACACAACAGACATTATTATAATGATCACAAGATTCCATCAAAAACTGCTTATCAAGGGTACTATGCAGTTGCTATATTCATCAAAACCAGCTTACAGACATTTTTTGGTATGGTCTCCAGACTAAAAAATCTGAGACAGACTTATTGAAAAAGTAGGAAAAAAAAACTTCATCTGTTATTTATTTCCTTATTTACTCAAGAACAAGTTATTCTAAGTCTACCGGACTCTCTCTATGATAAAGCAAAATATTTTTTGCTAACTAATGACACTGTTCTGTTCAAGTTTGTATTACTACTGAATACATACATACAAGCATTTCTGGCACAGGCAATAATGCCCTTCTAACCTACCAATATACCAAAACAGTCATTTACATAAAAAGTGTCAAAGTTGTTTTTAAAAATATCAAAACTAGTGCTTGCTTTAATATAGTTTGGTGGGCATCGGCTACTCTCTTTCTCAACAAACCAATTAGTAAAGCTCTAATTCTTATATAATCTCCTACACAAGTTGTCTGAACATTCTCTACTAATTTTTGATAGTCCCAAACATTTTCAGAGATAGATGTCTCTTAATGCCCTATATACATGAATAAGATTCCATCTTAAATATCTGCACGAGTTCAGATATTTAGTCTTTCTTAACTTAAATTTTCACATCCAATGATGCCCTTGTTATTCTTCTTTAGTACACTTTCCAATTTACTCATACTTGTTTTCTCATAAGGTTTCCACAGCGCTCCATAACTTACAATTATTTCACCATTAGCAATTTCCAAGACTTTAGAAATCTTTTATACAACCTATAGTTTTATAACTATCATAAACCAATTGGTTGATGTGATTAGAAAAACTCAAAACTGGATCTACTCATAAAACCCATGTCCTTAACTAAATCTACAATTTCAATCATTAAGTACCGTATTAAATAATCACCTTTAAATCTATGTTGCCCAAATCTAATATTAGTTTTTGATGTACTTATCAGCATATTATTCGCCTGTGCTCTAAATGTCAGTTTAGCAAAGTTGCTTTTCAGACATGCCCTACCTGTAAAACATGTAATCAGTTTACCCATTTTCAAGTCATCTGGGCAGACGAGAAAGACAGAGCTGAAAGATACATCCTAATCAAGTATAAGCTAAGGCAGAGCCCCATGGGATACCCTAATTGCAACCTAGACTTTCACCTGTCCAATTGTTGTATACTTGCCATGTCTTTCTGTATGACATGCAGGTACCCATCTTATCAAGATTACATCAATACCTACTTGTTCTACATTACTGATCAGTGTTTGGTGTATGATCTTATCAAAGACTGAAGTCAAGTCTATATAAATTACATCACAACACAATTTTTCATGCATAGCAGTTACCATACTGTTATAGAACATCTTGTTTTATTAAAGGTGGTTATAGCTTGATTTCCAACACGTACATGCTGATAAGGTTTTACGTCCCAACCTTTCCAATTATGACAGTGATTTATCTAAAATAACTTTCTCCATTATTTTCCACAAGAAAGTCAACTCATGGGTCTGTACGACCTTGGGTTTGTCCTAGTCCCCTTTCCCTTAAAGAAAGGTTTAATAAATGCATGCCTCCAATCTTGAGGAATCTTTCCTTACTTAAAATGACCTAGTGATTAACAGATATAATAGTTTTGTAAGTTCATAACGAAGTGCTCTCAGGCCATTATAACTAATTCCATTTCCTTTCTGTACTTTGTTTGGGTCCAGTTTACAGTTATTTCTCAATATCCAAAGTTACCAGGATGTTATTAGGGCAGTTTATCACCTCATTTTTGAAGCCAAACTGTTTTACAAATGAAATACTTAAAAGTGTTGTAACTACATACAGAGCCTGCTGTGTTTCAGAATAAATTTCAAAATCTCTTTACTCCTGTACATTTATATAAAATGTTCTTCACTTTTTTCTTGATCTCATCTCACGCTATGTTAGCCTGTCCAACGTATTTCAGTTTTCAAAGTTATAATTTGACCTAGTTTCTATTTCTTATTTTCTGTCTCGTACTGATTAAGCATTTTGTTGTCATGGAAATATATATTCTTGACCTTGTGTGACATTCTGATGTTAAAAGGGAAATGCAAAAAAAAAAAAAATTAAAACTTGCCATATTTTTTCTGCAGTTTTTCTACTGAATACATCACTCCAAGTAGTATTACTCAGTAAATATTTTGCTTCAATAAAGTTTAGATTTCAGTTTGGCAGAAGTATGTAGCAGTAATTTAACCTTTATAACCTCATGATCACTGCACATCAGCAGAGATAAAACTTAAAATGTATCTCGTATTAAATTTTCATTATATCTAACCAAGTTTCTTACTAAAATTAATTCTCAGGTAATTTTTTAAAAAAATCAGTTCAGAATCTGGATAAATAAAGAAATCACTCTTTCACAAATGATATCTGCTTAACTGCTTATCTCAAAATGATTTTTAACCATTCACTGACAACTTTCTATGGCTACGAGATTATAATTTTAATTGCCAGTTTTCATCTGTTGTCCCACCTGCTGCATATTCGTTATTTGTTATTCAACTGTACAATGAAAACTGACATTTCATTTGCGCTATGTTGAACATTTTAAGTGTGTAGGTTTTGATGGCACTGATGTTTATCAAATTGCAACATATCTTAAATTATATTTCAAAATAAACATATTTGATAAAAACAGAATACTAAAATTTCCAGCTTTATATTTTATTGACAATTGTCATAACATATACTACAGCCTACTGAAATATCAAACAAAACTGGGAAATCAGAATCTCAGAAGCCTAAATGAACATTGCATACGTCACTCCATCACTTCAGGTTCCTTCAAAACAGCTCATCAACCAATTACCTTTCAACATGATCAGAAATACATATCTAGAGAGTTCAATGGGAGAAATATATTAGTGTTTTAATGCACTAAGCAAAAATGATGGCATTTTCGGACAAGATCAAAAGTCTGTGCCAAACGTCTTGGCAAAACTATACCCTCCCAAGCAACAACAAATGCCATTAATAATACACCCCAAAAGGTTTCAGAAAAGAAATATTTCACACTTAACAAAACTTCTCTCAGGAGCACTGTTAGATGCAACCGTTATAGAAAAATGATAAATTATTAACCATAACTGTAATGAGTCTGCATAACAACTCATTCGCTTACAGTTCTAAAATATTACGAAAATCTCCTTTCTATGAAATTCCTCGAATTTCACCAATGACAAAACTAAATTTCCAGTCAGTAAGTTTTTTCACCATAATCCTCCGCAAACTTAGGCGAAGTTTAACATGCTCGCCCCCACAGACACACTAATATATATATATTATATTTGTGTGTGTGTATGTATGTATACACACATACATATACAAACATACACACACACACAGAAAAAGAAAGGGGGGAGACGCACATAAAGCGACAGTCTTGTTGGTATCCGACAATACGGGCATGTGGAAGAGGATACACGGTTGGATACTTAACTCACCCAGACATTCACACTGTCACACACATCCATGGTCAACACCACACACCAAAAAATGTTGTTTAGACGACATTATTGGGAATGAACGATTGGCCCGTGGCATCAATGCTTAAAATACGTCTGAATTGTCTCCAGGGTCCAAATCATGCCAACAATCATCAGCTTAACATTTCCCTACAGGAAAATCTCTTATCAAGAATAAAATACAACCTTCAAAAATACCTAAGAATTCCTATCAAGTCAATACAGTAACACATTACAAACAGCTCATTAACACCGGAAACTCAAATCAAGAGAAACATACATTTGCTAAATATTTGCAAACAAGCCTCTACCTGCACTACTCGGTATTCAAAGCAAGCCTTTTAATCACGAAGTGCACCTATGTCAGAGAACGGCATACAAATAAAATCATTAAGCTACAATCAAAATATGCATAAACCATTCAGAACTGACTCGTGAGATCTACTGTCAGGTAAAATGTCATTTAACGTAACGGCCAGGTGTGGCTCTCACACCTCTACCCCCTCCCCCTTGAAAACTAATGACAGTCCGTGCAAAAATACTTACAATCCTATAGAACATCTCAATATACCTCGGTGTATGCTTAATTTTAGTCAAGAAGTCAAACGTATCCAATCTGCATGATGACAAATACGGTGTGATTACTTTTAGTTAATTTTCCTTCACAACTTTAGTCTCGCCATAAAATGTAAATAATCACAATAATAATATCAACGATGTCTAAAGTACACCAAGCTCCCCTCACGTTGCCACGTTTTCTGACGTATATAAAAAGCGTCATTTTCTCACGCGTGCGTGTCGGAAGTTACGAGCAAACAATTTCAGAGGATGGAGGTGTGTTCTAAATTTGTTATGGTCCTAGGTAGATTTATTTGGTTGAACTTTGGATTTAGTGACAAATGGATTATATACTGTTTTGTGCAACGCGGCTTTTTTTTTTCTGGCGGAACAAAGGCAGGCCTTTCAGGCAGTAGTAGTTTATGTCCTGTTCACTTAAAGACGGCTATGTTACACATAACTACTATATTTCAGGGAAATGATTAACGTATTTAGATTCTGGTGGCTGAAGGGCTACAATCTTAATATAAAGTACAGTTTTGTACCTACCATAAATGTAGATGTTCGAGGATCTCCATTGCTGCAGTCCTGACATATGGGTATTCCGCTGTCCACCATCGGCCCGAATACCAAAGGGCTAGAACCGGCGTCAGTCATCGGCGCCCGAGACTGACGTCAGTACAAATGCGCATGACCGACGCCATAACCTCAGTCTTTCTTGCCTCAGACGTCAGAATGCAAAAAACACCACCCAAACCCCAACCTAAAAAGAAAAAGGGGAAGGAGGAGGGAAATTGGACTGCAGCAATGGAGATCCTCGAACATCTACATTTATGGTAGGTACAAAACTGTACTATGTTCTTCGTCTCCCATTGCTGCAGTCCTGACATATGGGTAGAATCCCAGAGCAACGGAAAAAAGGGAGGCTGGTCAACTAAATAGCATTAGGAGCTGCTGACATGCCCTGTAAGATTGCAGTGGCAAACCCAGCCTTAGACCTAGAATAAAGAGGTAAATGATAATGCTTTGTAAAGGTATGTACAGAACTCCAAGTAGCTGCTTCTAGAATGTCCTTAGTAGCTACCCCTCTCAAAAAAGCAGTAGAAGTGGCCGTAGCCCTAGTAGAATGAGGCCTGATCCCAGCCGGAACATCCTCTCCATGATGAGAGTAACAAAATGCAATACAATGGCCAATCCACTTGGAAATAGTTTGTTTCGAGACAGCTTTCCCTCGTGAAGTCAAAGCAAAAGAAACAAATAATTGTTGAGATCTTCTGAACTCTTTGGTTCTGCTCAAATAATACCTCAACTGCCTATGTACATCCAAAGAATGCAAAACTTTTTCCCCTTCATTTTGGGGTTAGCATAAAAAGTAGGCAAATGTATAGATTGGTTCAATGCCACATTAGAAATCACTTTAGGCAGAAAAGTAGGATTAGTACGTAAGGAAACTCTGTCATTGTGAAAAATCAGAAAAGGTTCCACTGCCATGAGGGCCTGTAATTCAGATACCCTTCTAGCAGAAGTAACAGCCAATAAAAAGCAGTCTTCCAGGACAACAACTGCAATTCAGCTGTAGCTGCAGGTTCAAAAGGAGGCAGAGTCAGCTTTTCCAAAACAAAATTAAGATCCCAGGTAGGAGTAGGAGCCCTCTGTGGGGGTCTGATATTCTTTGCCCCTCTAAGAAACTGTTTAACCAATGGATGTGAAAATAAAGGAGGGTCACAATCATAGTGAGCAGAAATAGCTGCAGCATGCACTTTTACAGAAGAGAAGGACAAACCCTTGCCCAATAAAATAGTCAAATATTGCAATGTACAACTCAAATTAGACAATTCGACATCAAAGCCTTTAGCTGAACTCCAAAGAAAAAATCTCTTCCATTTACCCGCATAAACTTTTCGAGTACTAGGACGCCTGGCTTCCAAAATAACATCCAAAACTTGTTGAGGGAGCTGAAGGTCCTCCTTCTCTAAAACAGAATGTGCCAGGCTGTCAGGTGTAGGGATTGCACCCTGACATTGAGAAAATTATTGTTTTCCTGAGACAATAAGTGAGGAATCTGTGGTAATGGCCAAGGTGGTACATGAACTAAGCTCCTCAACAGAGGGTACCAATGCTGACGAGGCCAATCCGGTGCTATAAGGATCATGCAAGGTTTGTCCCTCCTGACTTTCAACAGCACCTTCGGAAGAAGAGGCAAAGGAGGAAAAGCATACACGTGAAGGTTGCTCCAACTGAAGGATAGTGCATCTATTTTCCAGGCTTTCGGATGAAATAGCCTTGTGCAAAACAGTGGCAGTTGGAAATTCAGAGGAGAAGTGAACAGATCTATGTCCGGAGTTCCCCAAGCCATTGTCAACTGAAGAAATACCTGAGGGTCCAATTTCCATTCGTGAGGATCCACAATCTGTCTGCTCAGAACATCTGCTAAAGAATTTTGTGCTCCTGGCAGAAACTGTGCTCGAAGAGTGATGTGCAGATTCAAAGCAGTTTCCCATAACAGCATTGCTTGTCTGCAAAGAGGGTAAGAATGAGTTCCCCTTGCTTGTTGATGTACCACATGACAGTCGTGTTGTCTGTTCGAATCAACACCAGTCCTGGTTGAAGTAGGCTTTTGAATCCTTCCAAAGCAAATTGAACTGCCAGCATCTCTTTCATGTTGATATGCAAGTGAAGTAGCTCTGGGGCCCAAAGGTCTTGAATCCATTTTCCTCTGAAATGAGCTCCCCAGGCTGACTCCGAGGCGTCTGTCGTTAATATCTGACTTGCCTCTGGTTGGGTCACAGAGAGCCCCTTGTTTAGGTGGCATTCCTGAGCCCACCACAGAAATTCTCTCTGAATGCAAGGTAGAATCCGAATGACAGTGTCCAAATCGTGGCAGTGTTGAGTCCAAACGCTTTTGAGATACCATTGTAGCTTCCTCATATGCAGTTTGGCATTGGGAAGTACTAGAATGCAAGATGCCATGAACCCCAAGGCTTGAAGGACTGTCCTTGCAGTCAGCCTGGACATTACTGATAGCTGTTGGAAGTATAGGTGAAGATTCCTTTGTTTGTCCGGGGTAAGAAATGCCATCTGAGCAGCTGTATTCAGTTTCACACCCAGAAAACACATCTCTTGTGAGGGTACTAGACTGGACTTTATTTCGTTCACAGAATACCCTAGGCATCTTAAAACTGTCATTACATACTGCAGATGTTGAAGAAGTTCGTGCTTGCCTCGAGCCAGAATCAAACAGTCGTCCAGATAAGGATAAATTTGAATTCCTTGTAGCCTGAGAAAAGCTATTACTGGAGCCAGGACTTTTGTGAATACCCTGGGCGCAGTAGACAAGCCAAAGGGCAATGCAGAGAACTGATAATGCAAATTCCCATTCCGAAATCTCAGGAATTTCCTGCAACTGGGCCTGATAGGAATGTGAAGATAGGCCTCTTTGAGATCCAGAGTCACCATCCAGTGATCTTTGCCCAGCATAGGTAACAGCTGTTGCAGTGTTAACATCTTGAATTTTGGAATTTCCAGAAAGGTATTTAGAATGGACAAGTCCAGAATTGGTCTCCAAGTATTTTCTTTATATGGCACTAAGAAAAGACGGGAATAAAACCCTGTGCCTCTTTCTGCAGAAGGTACTGCCTGTATTGCTTCCAACTGAAGCAGAGAAGAAATTTGAGTCTGTGCTTCCAGTCTTTGCTGACGAGGCACATCCGGCATACCTTTGAAAGGAGGGAATGTGTGAAAATAAAATTTGTAGCCTCGATTTATTATGTCCAATACCCATTTGTCTTGGGTAACCAAATGCCAATTTCTTTTGAAAAGTCTCAGTTTTCCTCCTAGAGGGGCTGCCAGCAAGGCAGAGTCCGGCAGCTGAAGACACGGGTCATTGGGACTGTTTCCAAAAGGACTGACCCCTGCCCTCCCCAGCAGAAGGGGTAGAAGAACTCAAAGACCTAGAAGTAACAGGGCCATGAGAGGAAGCCCTACCTCTACCTCGCCTCGACCTGCCCCTAGATTGATAATCCGAAGAGGGGAAAGACCATCCCTTAGCAGGCCAATTCCTACTGAACTTAGGGGGCTGAACCTGTAAAAAATCCTTAACTGTCTGCATAGACTTAGCTTTTTCCTCCATTTCTTTCAAAACTGATTCTACAGGAGGGCCAAAAAGAACATCAGATTGTAGAGGAGCATCCATAATTCGAGCCTTAACATGCTCTGACAAGGTCTGATCTTTAAGCCAAGCATGCCTACGAATAACTGAACTAGTAGCAGCCACCCTGGAAGAAGCCTGTAAAGCATCAAAACCACACTGCAAAGAATGCTTACCAACTTGGTCTGAAGCATGCACTAAATCCTGAAGCTCCTTACATTCAATACCTTCAGCTAAAGCATCTACTTTACATTTCAATTGGCCCAGCAAATAATTTTGATACCGGAGCATATGAAACTGACAATTTAAAGCTCTCATAGCCAAAGCCGAAGAGGTATACAGTTTTTTACCCCACCTATCCAGGGCCCTAGCATCCTTGTCCAGAGGAACTGGATTCCTAACCACAGAAGCCCTAACCCCTTTGGGGCCTTGAGTAATAGTTTCTGGATCAGCCCTAGGACTCTTATATAAGTACTTGTGAGCTTCCGGAACCCTGTAGTATCTATCTGGTTTAACCGGGGCAGGAGGCAGAGAATCTGGGTTAAGGGCAGCCTCAGAAAACACATCCTGAACAACATCCAGTACAGGGGGAATAGCCAAGAGCCTATGCTGAGGCAAAAACAAGAATTCTCTTAGTCTTTTACGAGAATCAGAATAATCCTGGCCCTCCCATTTGAAATGTTCCCTCATGGAATGCAAAGTCTCAGAGAAAGAAAAATCTTCTGGAGGGGACGAGAGGAGTAGAGTCCTCAGCCTCCGAATCAGAATAAGGAGGGAAATCCTGAAGTTCTTCTACAGAGGAATCTGACTCATTGGAAGACTGAACCAAACCCTCCAACTCTGTCTCTACCCTGGGCCTCTTCACAGGGGGGGGCATAGAACCCCTAATTAAAGTAATCAAATCTTCAGCCATCTTTAACATGTGCTTCCTAGGAGCTGGACCCTGGGGACTAGCACCAGCAGGGGCAGACTTAGACTTAGAATGGGCTCTGCTATGAGAAGGAGGAGGCCTAACTACCCTATGAGGGGAGGGAACCACTGACATCAGAGAAGCACCCTCAGCCTGGCCTAACACAGGAGAAGCCACTTCCTGCAGTAACAAAGGCTCCTCTTAAGACTCAGGTAAACTTTCAGAAGGAGCCACTGAAGTAGCCAGTGGTACTACAGAACCGGCGTCCGGAGTGGACGCCTCATCCTGTTTGGACCGCAAAGACTTTTCTTTGCGTTTCTTAGAAGAACCAGTCGTCGGAGAATCCGACGGCATGTTATAATTACAACGTTTACCAAACACCAGCCTAGCACAGTCCAACCGACGTTTAATAGTACGCTTGTTAAAAGTAGCACAAAAGCGACACCCAACAACGTCGTGCTCAGGCCCCAAACAAGGAATGCAGAGTGAATGGTAATCCCTATGAGGAATCTGTTTCCCACAAGAAATACAGTTATTAACTTTTTCTGACATCCGTCAATACTGAGGCAAGAAAAAGACAAAAATGTCCCCAACGGGGTACTTAGCCCAACTTGGTCTCGGTCTGAAACTCGAAAACCGACAATTCCAGAATGCCGAACGGCACTTGCAAATGCTGCTTCTGCTTAGGACCATGCGGCAAGAAAGACTGAGGTTATGGCGTTGGTCATGCGCATTTGTACTGACACGTACTGACGTCAGTCTCGGGCGCCGATGACCGACGCCGGTTCTAGCCCTTTGGTATTCGGGCCGATGGTGGACAGCGGAATACCCATATGTCAGGACTGCAGCAATGGGAGACGAAGAACATCGAGGTAGTTCGCTGCAGTTTATACAAATGACTTAAAACTTTCATATCATGAAATGTCCATTTTTGTAATGTAGTGGGGGAAATTACTTTTTTAAGAAACTGAATCTAACTTGGGTTTTATAAATACATTCCTGGTTAGAAAAACAACTTTTTTAAAATGTATTACAGATCAATTGCTAGCCCTTTCAGTTGCTGCACATAAACTGTGGCAATCCCTGGCTGTGTTTTACAACACTACCTCCTTGCTGCCTGAAATTTAAGAGGAAATGGAGAAAAAAAAACTTAATTGAAAAAAGGCAACATTGAAGTGTATTAAACCTCCAGATGCGCAGTAGCAAGCCCCGCCTACGAGCATTTTGACTGCACCGCCCACCGTTTGATTGAAAGATGCCACTATAACACAAGGTTAATTGCACAAAAAGATTCGATTATAAAGAAAACATAATTTCACCCTTTGTTTGGAGGATGAGGGTAATATGATAGTGATAAGCAAGGAGAAATTTGTGCTTTTCCTGGAAGTCTGACCCTGGTGATGAACATGAAATATCTGTTGCAAATTTACTAAACTTTACTAAAGGTGCACCTAAAAACATGCTGGCTATGCCTTTGCAATTCCCACTCTAATATCACCCACCCCATCCAACCACTACCTTTCTTTCCACTCCACTAACTACCTTGATTATAGCAAGCTCAGATGTTCATAAGCCTAGTACTTATTATACAGCAGGAACTTCTTATTGTAACATTTGTTAATGTCTGTTATGTACTTCACAGATAAAAATACTAGTTGTCTACTGATGTACTATGTTCTTCATCTGTAAATATGTTGTAAGTAATTGCTATGTTAAATTGTTAATCGCTATGTAATCCAATGTAACTACTGCCTGTTTATTTTAACTGTGAAGCTTTTCTCGCCGGGCCTCCGCTGAAAATGGACCTACGTCCAGTCAGACACTCCCGGTCAACAAATGTAAATAAATAAATAAAAAATATTTCTCATTTTTTAGGTCCCCCTCCCATTCACACAGAAGCACCTACGTACAAACAGAGAACCTCCACTATGCTTTAGAAAAAAATATATTTTTCTTTGACATTCTAGTAATGGAGACATTTTCTATGCACTAAGAGGATTTGGCTTTTGGTTGTGAAGTTGCATTGTCAGAAAGCAGTTTTATTGTTTTATTCTCCTCTTAAAAAAAACAAAACTCTTCTTATTTCATCTGCTTGCTTCTACTATGAGTGTACTAAAGTGAATGTGCCAGTGTTTTGAATCTCTGAACTGCATTCACCGACAATCACTTTTTAAAGTGTTTTTTTTGGGGGGGGGTCAAGCTCTCTTGCACCCCCAATGTTGGGGGTAAGCCTCTTACCTCAAACTTATATATACCAACTTTACAGTTGCACTTCCTCAAAAAAAGGGAGAAATCTTTTTTTTATTTCGTAAATCGGGGCAAAAGTCCAAAGGCAAGTTGTGCCTCTTTCTTTATTTTGTGAACTTAGGCTAAAAACAGACACCCACAACCTCTAACACTGCATCAGGAAGCATATGTTATGAAGCGACTCATGAGTATAGTTCATTTTCCTTTTCAGAGCCTTCATCCTCATCCACTGCTTGAGCTTCCTGGTACTCTTTGATATGAGACAAAAAGTTCATATATATTATTTATGTACTGCCTGTTAAACATTTTATTATTCTAATAGAAAGCGACTGATTGCTCAAATGTCATTATTAGCATGTGTTTGTGCTTATTAAATGCTCCGCTTTTAATTCTATGGATTTACCGTTATTAGCACTGCGTGTCAATCATGGCACATTGCTGTTGTTAATCCCACCCTCCCGCATGTCAATCATGGTGGGTACGCCCATTCCTGCACGAACTCGGTGGTGGGTTAATACACTTCAGTTTCGCCAAAAAAAAATACGGAATTAGACATAAGCATTGATTTGTTTTAGGAGATGAATATGTGATTTAAATTGTCTACTTAATCTGGAATTTTATAGTTTTCTTATATAACCTGTGGAACTACTACTTTCGGCATTATTGAAGATGTAGAATAGTACCTCCCTGGTTGGGCTGAGAAGTGGGCGTGGCTTGAGTGATTAACATGTCGAATGGCCGTGATGTTGCATGCAGATTTAAAAGTGACATCATGCATACATTGGTGGTTGATTAACAGTTGTCAGAGTCACAGCTATACACATGGGTTCCGCCAGAGACATATGTTATTACTTTGCCTTGGTCCACATTTTACAGAAACAACGGGGTTAGGAGGGTGGCCTAATGGTTAAAGTGCTAGCCTTACAAACACAAAGTGCAGGGTTTGAGTCTCACAAGGGATAATTGGCTAAGCTCAAAATGGCTCACAAGGGCAGTTAGCCTAGCACTAATCTATGAACAGGCCAGTTAAGGGTTAGGGACATTACAGGTTAGAGTCATGGTTAGGGACATGGGGGGAGAGGTAGGAAATAAAAACCTGTGATTTTAGTAAGATTCCATACCTCTAAACTTCTGTGACTATAGCAGAAGGCAACAATCTCTTTTGCTCTTCCTAAACTAAATTATTGTCTGCAGCAAGTTACAACCAACTAACAAAGAATTATACTGGAAGATAAGAGGCTAAGCTGTATGTTGCCTGCTACTGTTACTACCTAGTAGTACATAAAACTAAACAGGGAAACAACTGCCTGCAAAGACTACTTCTAACAGAGTTACGATGGCAGAAAAGTAACTTCATCACAACAGACATTTTTCTTGAAGAGCTAAATATCAATGGGGAAAAAGTACAGTTGTGTAAAATCTTACCATAACAATAGATGTCCTTGCCTTCACTGCTGCAGTATTCGTCACTTATGGGATTCCCTGCTGTGGAACTCAACGTCTGGCCAGTCTACCAAAGCCTACCATTGCTTTAAGGTATGCTGTATGTCACCCAAACTCTCCTTGCGTAGCGTAGAGCATAAAGGTGAAGTTCTGGCATACCATCGTCAAAACTGATTGCCCAGTAGGAATACCAGTCCAGAAGGAACACCACTCCAAGGAAAACCAAAGAGAACCTACATATCCAGGAAGGAAAAAGACTAGAGTGGTGGAGGGAGTGAGTACTGCAAGGGTGAAGGCAAGGACATCTACCCTTATGGTAAGATTTTACATAACTGTACTGTCCTTACATTCACCTCCGCAGTATTCACTTATGGGAGACTGCCAAACCTCAAGAAGAATCTTGGGAGGAGGAAGTAGCAATAGAGCCCTCTAATAAAAAAATAAAGAAATAACCACCAGAAGAAGCCGCATCTCTAGTATAACGAGCCTTTACAGAAGAAGAAAGGCTCTTGCCATGAAAAGTGTAATAAAAAGAATTAGCCTTTGAAGTCAAAGTAGACATATTTTGCATGGAAATAGCCACTCCTAAAGACCCAGGATGAAAGGAAACAAATTGATCAGATTTTCTGATAGCTTTAGTCTTATCCAAATAAAATCTTTGCTGTCTATGCATATCCAAAGTATGCAGCACCCTCTCACTGTTAGATTGCTGAGAGGGGGAAAAGTAGGCAAATTAATATAGTGATTAAGTGACGACTCATTAACCACCTTAGGCATACAAGAATGATTAGTATGTAAGGACATCCTGTCCTCATGGAATTTCAAAAAAGGCAGACAAGCCATAAAGGCTTGCAACTCAGACACCTGTCTGGCAGAAGTAAGAGCTAACAGAAGAACTGCATTCCAAGAACAATGTTGGAAGCTGAAACAGTAGGCTTAAAAGGAGTCTGAGTCCATTTCTGCAGAACAAAATTAAGATCCCAGAGAGGAGGAACTGGCTTCCTGTGAGGGCTAATATTAAGGATGCCTTTAAGAAATTGCTTAGCCTCAAATCTAGAAGCTAAAGGAGGAGTTAAAGGCAGACAAGCAGAAAGAGCTGACAAGTGGGCCTTAGAAGAATAAGCCAAACCAACACTGAGCAACTCGCACAAATAAGAGAGAACCAAAGGAACATACACAGTAAGTGAGTCCAGGTTATGAGAGAGACACCATATAAAAACCTCTTCCATTTAGATAAGTAGGATTTTCTAGTAGGTTTCCTGGCCTCCTGCAGGACCTGCAGTATGTCCTCAGAAAAAAGGTGTCTATGAGAAATCAAAACCTTATCACCCACAGTGTCAGTTGAAGCATGGACAGGTGGGGATGGATGAGAGATCCCTTGTCTTGTGTGAGTAGATCTACCCTGTGAGATAACTTGTGATGATTGCCCTTGGCTAGATGCAGAAGAAGAGGGAACCAGTGCTGTCGCGGCCAAAAGGGAGTCACCAACAAGATTTTGGGAGCACCCTGTTGAATCTTGAATGGGACTTTTGGAATGAGAAGAAAGGGAGGGAATGCATAAAGTAACATCCCCTTAAATGAAAATAAGAGGGTGTCCACCTTCCACACCAGAGGACCTGGGACTCTGGCACAAAACAGATGAAGTTGATTGTTCAGAGAGGAGGCAAAGAGATCTAGTTGAGGAGTACTCCACTGGTGAACAATGTCCAGAAACTCATCCCTGTGAAGCATCCATTTGTGAGACTAAGTTAAGGACCTGCTCAGAGTGTCTGCCACAGTGTTCTGATCTGAAGAAATATAAACTGCCCAAAGAGCCACTTGATACTTGACAGCAAGATCCCATACCAGAAGTGCCAGTCGGCAAAGAAGGTAAGATCTTGTTCCCCCTGTTTGTTGATATACCACACAACTGTGGTAGGGTCTGTGAATATTTTGAGAGGCCCAGGAGAGAAAAGAACATGGGAGATCTGAAGAGCAAGCATAAGAGCTCTCATCTCTTTGATGTTGATGTCCTCCTCCTGCTGATGAGGCAACCACACTCCCTGTACCTTCAGGGACCCAAAAGGTGCTCCCCATCCCACATCTGAAGCTTCTATAAACAGATCCTGAGAGGGAACAGGATGAAAAGGGAGCCCTGGATTCAGAGACAACTGCTAAATCCACTAGAGAAGTTCCTTCTTGAGTCAAGGAAGAAGAGGAAGTGTAAAGTCTAGAGGATGTGTGTGTTGAAGCTACACCGACTTCAGAAACCACTGGAACTTCCTCGTGGAGTTTGGCCAGAGGGAGCATCAGAATGGTGAAGCCATGAAACCCAGAGCTCTCAGAAACTCCCTGGCAGTAATGGAGGCCAGGGGAAGAAGAGTTTGAAAGTAAGAAGTAAGAGTTAAGGCCTTTGGAGGAGGCAGGGATGCCAGCATTGGCACTGTCTGAATCCTGCAACCTAGAAAGACATGATCCTGAGAAGGAGTCAGGGAAGATTTTTTGAAGTTTATTGTGAACCCCAGGCTCTAAAGAAGAAACTGGCAAAATGAAGATTTTTGCAAAAGATTGTCCATGTAAGGAAATATTTGGATCCCTTGAAGCCTGTAAAAAGTAATCAGAGGAGCGAGGCATTTGGTGAATACTCTTGGGGCAGTAGAAGGGCCAAAAGGCAAAGCACAGAAGTGAAAATGCCAGGAAGCAACAGAGAAATGCAAAAATTTATTGAAAAGAAGATGGACTGGAATATGGAGATAAGCATCCTTGAGATCCAGAGACGCCAGAAAGGCCTGAGGGAACAAGAAAGGAAGGCACCTTCAGAAAAATGTTTAGATGAGAGAGGTCTAGAATCAGTATCCAAGTACCCTCTTTTCTGGGCTATAAAACCTAGCAAGCTTTTGGGAGCAGAGAATCACCCTCCCCCCAGACTCTGCTCTGAGTTATCCCATCTCAGACACACTAAGCCTTGTTAGTTAGTCAGTATTCTTTGTTTAATGCTGTATAACTGAGATTACAAGCTATTCTAAGTTTAGGTCCCATCTCGAATACAAATGCAAATACCAACATGCAGGTCATACCACATAAGTAACGATACTTCGTACTCACTGTATTTCCTCTCATGGTACACAGTGTCTATCTCTATTCTGATTGTTATCTCTGCTTATGCAACTTGTACATATATACATAGTTTCTCGTAATTTCTTTGTTTTGTTACAGTTATTTTATCAGTTTAATGTTCACTTTAATACCTGATGTCAGAGACACGGCAAAGGGGCAGCCACCCTGGATGCAAGCTGTTACACGGTGTGATTGGGATATATCAATTAATCAGTAATGCAGTACTGGCTTACTGGTTTTGCAGTCAGGACAGCAGTGTGTGTGTGGTATAAGTTGTAGCAGGTGGTTTGCTCCAGTTTTTTAAAAAGGTGGAATGATTTTTTTTTAATTCCTAAAGTAGGACCTTTTTATTTGCAGAAATGGACCCCATCTTGCTCCTGAGATGAGAAGAGCCAGATCAGAGGAATGGACCCTTTTTTTCCCCCTCTACACTTTTTGTTCCTCACCTTAAGAGTTGAGGGGAGGCATCTTGCGGAAAGGCATTGGGCACTAGATGAGATAGCTATCCATCTGTCTGATATAACAATGTCCATTGCTAAACCTATTTCTAATTCACTTCATGTACCCATCTTATTCCTTTGTCTTTCACTAAATATTGTAAGAAGCAGCTCTTCTTCTTTGCACGTTGTTTTTGTTTTTTTTTTTTTTGTTACCTTCTCAGGGATTTAGAAATGCCATGTTGGTTGTCATAGTCAGGAAAGCACTATTTATGTAGTGTGCATGATAAACCTTAAATGTTTACCACCTACTCATACAGCCAGGCCATTGTGCTCAATAAGCAGATTCTCGTTGCAGCAGCAGCCCACAGCCAGATCACATTAATAGTGCTTCAGAACTGAATTAAAGTATGAGTAGATGAGGTAAACATTGAATGCATGATCACGTTTTGTAGTCGTTTTCATATTTGTGCATACTGAGTTGATAATGTGTTGATGTAATGTAGAGTAATATATACACAGAAATGTTCCGTGAAGGGAAAAATGTCAGGGATGAGTAAGGTTGAAGAGCAGAGATTTCACTAATGTAACAGAGCTCACAGATGGACAGAAGAGTGCAAAGCAAGCTGCCTGCCAAAGCAGGACTACAGAACACAGTGGAGTAGCTGTTATGACAATACTTGAGTGGAGAATAATGTGAAGCTTAGATAGGACAGATGGGATACAGTTAAGTAAGATGATGTAATGACATACAGCAGTCCTGGCAACATCAGTGTGTGAGCAGTGGAGCTGTACTATAATGTGAATGTAATTAAAAAAGGGAAGTATGGTGCCCTCAGGACATCAGACTATCAGTTCAGTCCAGTTGGCAGCATGACCTCAGTTCCTTACCAAGGGGAGCCAGAAAAGCAGAGTAAAAGGTATCATAAAATATACACTTTGGGGAATGTAGCACATTTATACAATGATAGCAAGTAAAAAGATAGGCCTCAAAGGATTTGCACCAATGCCTTTTTTTAAACAAGAATATCTTTATTAAATTATCGTGTATGACACAGGCAATCATACAATTTATGTAAATTAAAACAAACTGTATTGACATAATTTCAGTTGCAAACATTATGCATCATTTATAATATATCCAGTCACTGTAAGTCAAACATTACATAGCTCACTCAAATCCTGCCTTCTTTTAATCCTCGTTCCTCCTCTGCATGTATTGTTCCCACAATTCCCATTTTTCATATGTAATTTGCTCCTGCCCTTTTCTAAAGATCCTAATTCCAGTTGATTTATCTGTTACTATATTCACTACTTCTAGTAAAGTTAGTTTAGACTTTGATTTCCATTTTCTCATAATTGTTTTTTGGCATCCACCATAATTAGACTCAGCAAGGCCTTACTATATTTAGGCAGTTCCAATTCTGTATCATAGCTCAAAAAAATAATTTCCTTAGTTACACCAATTTGCTCACCCTGTATCTCTGACAGAGCAGTTGGCAGGGACTCTTTAAAGTCTGCCAACTCATTACACTCACAGAAAATATGTTCCTAGTTACCTCTTCTTCCCCATCACACCTCCAACATTTGCTGTCTACCCGTGGAAAAAATCTTTGAAGTCTGCATGGGGTATAAAAATACCTATATAAGCAATTCCAAGCAAAGATCCAAAATCTTCTAAATTTTGTTGCATCATTGGGAGACGTAGCTTATCCAATCTCTCTTCCCATTCCTTTCTAACCTGCTCTGATTCATTCTTTTATGCTTATCATGCAATATTTTGT